>NC_091946.1:0-300000 GCF_041260155.1 Ptychodera flava
AATTTTGTCATATTTGGTACCAATTGTAGGAAAATTTGATCCAGAAAACAAAGCTGAGGTGATTTTTTTCATTTTGGACCAATTTTTGCAACTTTTCTATGTAAGACATACAAAAACTGATGAGAAATTTGGATCCAGGATAATTCCAGATGTTGTAATCACCGCCCACAGTGGAAGGCATTTCACTATCTGTAACTAACTTAAGTGCTGTTTACATTAGAATGATAACACTCATGGCATTAATTAAAAATCTCCAAGGTTGTAAATGTACTTCCTGTCATTTGGTCTTATGTAATACCAAGGGTTGGAACATTTGATATTCAGGAGGGGGTTGGGTCTAGAAGATCGATGATGCAGCATTACTTTTTTACCAGATCCCTTGTGCATTTTTGCCCACGCCCACCTTTTCTTTTTTTATCAAGCCTTCTCTGTTTTTTGTTGTTGACTTTTGCTTAGGATCTGCTTCTCCCATTGCTATAGAAGTTGATATGCGTGTTCCTAAAGATGACCTCCAGTACCTAAGTTGGAGACCTTATTTGCTTTTGTCATTCTTGTTTTTTCTGGTTTAAATATTTCTTGAATGGACCAATTCAAACCTAATGTGAGCACATAGTGTCATTGACGGTATTTTTAATCTTCGGAACTCCCATCTCATCTTTCATCCCACTAGTATCATATATCGACTCCTTACCATTCTTTTCCACATCTTCCTTAACTATATCATTGAAAGTTACGTCCGGGGAAGAAAGAGGCACACTGTAAACAAAACTGTCAGTATCTATGTAGGCTAATCGTATTCCAGGGAACTGCTTTTGAAAGTAATCGTAATGCGTCTCATACATAAGCAGCTTAGAAAGTTCAAGCACGGCCGCGCCAATGAAAACTGGTTTTACATATCTATGCTCATCCGTTTTCAGTTCCAGGAGGGCACTGTCACAGGAATCACCATCCTCTTCGGAAGTTATGAGAGTTATATGTTTCATCTTTGGATTATACTTCTGAATCTTTTTACGACCACTATCGGAACCACTATCGGAACCGTTCCGTAGGGGTTCCGACCCGAAACAAATTTAAAGTCTCTGTACTTTCGAACGTCTTCTATTGTCTTGCCGAACATTGCATTATTCATAAGCTTATAGAAATTCTTTTCAAAATCTGTCTTTCCCTTTGTCCTCATTTTAGTGTTAAAGTCAATATATTCGGCGAGACACGGCGCCTCTTCAAAGGCAAGCGCCCGATACACCTTTTTCAGTCGCATTCCCATCCGAAGATAGAATTCAAGCAACTTGTAGTGTAAGACGTATCTCTCTCTGTCCATTAGACTTGTAATCAGTCGACTGCCCTGCCTCGGAAATTCATGTTGATGCGGCGCGAGAGGTAGATTAGAATGTTCTTCATGTAATTCGGCCGGATATTCTAAGTCTACTTCTAGAAAACTTGGCGGAAATCTAGCGTCGGGTCCCCAATCCAAGCCTGCTCCGCCTTCCCATTCTAACAATTCTTCCATCGTCATCCAATGAAGTCCGCCCACTGGCATTGCCTGACTCATTGCCCAGCCATAAAGATAATTAGCATCGAGATATTTTATTTCGGACAGCGGCTTCTCCGGATCATAATTCCCGCCAGCTCCGCCAGGCTCGTCTGTAGCATAAGCAGGATGATTTGTCTGTAAATAATGAATATTACACTGACTGATACCACCTCTAATTCCCCTCTGAATGAAATTCATCTGCTCAGCATCTTGAATGAGTTTAAATTTATTACCCGTATAAAGTAACATAGCATCCCATGTCAAGCCAGGCGCTGACATATAGTGGGCCGGATCTAACTTATATGCTTCTAAACATGTGTCACGGAAATTTTTGAATATATTCGCAAGAAGGAGAACGTCGGTCTCACAATAGAATTCCATATAATCACGAATCGTCCGACATCCAACTTCGTCCCATACTCGCAATGCATGTTCGTGATCAGACTCAGAAATCCCCTCTTCCATTAATTCGCTATAAAATTTGTGTCTCTCCAGGAGCTGGTCCTCTTCCAATCGCTCGGGAGAATCTAAATATTCGTACGGGAAGAAACCTTTCGCCCGCTGAATGTCCGGGTACGAAAGTGGTACTGCTGTCCATCCATCCTCTGGCACAGTCTTTGCCAACTTCGCGAGCGACCCAGACATCAACTGAGCACTGTCCATAAACTTTATAGAAAAGAAACGTTTCTTTGTCTCCCCATCAACAACAATTGAGGCATTAAAAATAAATGTTTTCATAAGACACATAATTCCACCATTACCCGTCTTAGCTATGATATTTGGCTCTGGTCCGGTACCCTCATCTATTTCATGTAACTTTTTCAAAATAAAAGAACCATCGTATCCCTTGAGGTTGTGAAAGTAGATAGGAATGGTTCTCAACGGGCGGCACTTTTCACAATAAAAAGTCGTAGGATCCTTCACTATTCAGTATTCAGCTTGATCTTTACATGCAATACAGACTGGATCGTTGTATTTAGAAGTATCTTTCATCTTTTTTATTTTCCAATAATACGATTGCGAATAATACTCGGCCCTTTTCTTCATATCCTTTAGAAATTCTGTAACACAGGAGAGGCCCGTGAATGTTCTTTTACTAAAAACTTTCGGTTCATTCCGGCCTGGCCAGCGTTCAATCATAACATACGAAATACAAATTGGAATGTGTCGGCCGGTGCCCCGCTCAATAATTGCCTCAGTATCTGCATACACGACGTAGGGGCAGGGCACCTTCTTCTTATGTCCTTCAAATTGACACACTTCCTTAGGAAAAACTGGCTGAGCCGTGTCTGTCCCACAGTATACCTGATGTATTTCTAATTCTTCTGTTGACTTAAAACCTCGCTTACAAACCATACAAATACACTTCCGTCTGCGCTCATTCTTTCGATTAGTACGAGAATTACGAAGGCGATTTAACGCAGTAATTGGTATGAAGTGGCACCTTCGGGCTTCGCCAACTATCAGTAAGATATTTGCTATTTGATTCCTATCACCTTCGGAACGGGCTCCGCTAGGACCTTCGGAACGGGCTCCGCTAGGACCTTCGGAACGGGCTCCGCCTTTGGCTCCGCTACAGCTACTATATAACACATTTATGCCGGACGGATCGGGATCATTCTCGTAGATCTGAAATACTTGAAGTTTGACGCTCGGATTTTGCTGCTCGAAGCGCTTGAATGTTTCTACCTCATCGGCGGGCGTAGGAAATGGTATTCCATCAAAACAATAGTCGGCCATAAATTTGTCATACGTCTTCCAGTTTCTCCTTACCTGACCGCATTTCTTTTTGCGAAACGATTCGTAGCCCAACTTTAAACTTGAAACGACGGCATACTGAAAACAATTCTCGCTGCCAGAAGGTAGAATAAGATCGCTCACACAATGTTTATTTTTTAACCATCCTGGAAGTTGAATCCGTTCCAGGCCGGCCCCCAGTAAAACTTCTACTAGAATTACTTTAAAATTAAGTATCTCCTCGAGAACGAGACCAGAACCCTCAACATCGCTAATTGTATCAAGCATATGGTCGTAGCGATCTATTAATTGTTGTTTCACATCCGCTCCTCTTGAAATCTTTTGTGTATGTATCTTTTAATTTAACATGCAATGTACGAATTTGCGTATTACTGTTTTTCGGATCCAATAATTTGACTTCCATTTCTGCTAAAACAGAGTACATCTTTCTTTCTTTGGCCATGCCTTCAATGTTGATAGTGGCGATGTCCTCGACTCGCTTGACTTCAGGAAATTGTTTTTGTAAAACTACCCCGTCGAATGCTTCGGTTACGGCGGTGCCTAACATCAATATTCTCATCCATAATAATCTTTATAATATATACTATCCTAAAAAGTTTTAAAAAGAAAAAATAATTATTCTATGATGGGTCATCAGAATCCACTATAATATTTTTGGCAGCATTTATTTGTTTATATATCTCGCCTAATCTTTCTAAGTCGACTAGTTCTTCCGCATCTTGAATTTCTGGTTTATTAGCCGTGGCACAAAATAACCTCTCTATAGTGAAAGAAAGGGTACGCTTATTTAAGTGCGGTTTAAATGCTAAGAATTCTATCTTACTACCTTTTTGGATATTACGAGGTACAATAGCAGGATTTTCTCTGGCTGGCAATGGGCTCACTGCTTTAAAAGCACAGTCAATTTCTTGAACCATATCAATACATGTAGCGAAATTGGCCCCTCTTTTAAACCGAAATTTAAAATACTTTGTCTGTGCCCCGCTCCCTCGCTTCTGATAAATTTTAGATGGATTGTAAAATAATCCATCGGTTACGACCTGCGGATTCCCTTCGGTTACGACCTGCGGCTTGGAGTGAGCGGCCAGGCTTGCAGCATAGCTTTTAGCAGTGCTTGCATCGAAACTTTCACCTAAGGTACGGAATACTATTAAATCGGTAAATTTTTGAAGACTTTGTTGCCAACGGACACACATTTCATCACATGTAGCAGGATCTTTTGAACCAGGTCCGATGTTGAAAACCACTTCTAGCTCACTGTCTACGTATATGAAAGGATCTACCAAAGATTCACCAAATATGAGTTTGCCGTCACTGATTTGAATTTCTCCGGTTTCAAGTATTTTTATTGCATCTGAAATAGAAAGGATTGCCATTGTCTTATCGTATATATCTTTACGAAAAATAATTTTAAAAAGTTTTTTCTATGATATATAGCACAAAAATGTCATACATATTCATAAATGGACCAACTGGAAGTGGTAAGAGTTACGATGCAGTAAATTTGACTGCGACTCATGTACCAGAATTTGACACTAGTTTTTCTAGCAACATTGCCGACTTTTATAATGGAAAAGTTTCGATTGTCGATTTTCAGAACCAATTTATAGAACATACTCTCAGTTTACAATGTCGGGCTGGGAAAGCCAACTACATTATTTGTGACTCTTCCATAATTCAACATCTGACTTTTTCTCGAATCCGGGGCGTTTACGTGGCAGCGGAAGAAAAAAAGATTGTTTCTAGAGCATTTGACCATTTACATAGTTTCATTATCATATTCAAAGATATGCCTTGGGATTATTGCAGGCGGAATATTCTAACTCGAGCCAGACAATATGAAATAACCGCCTTAAAAGAATTAGAAGAGATTCACGATAAGTTCAAACAGACTTTCTTAGAAATTTGTAATGACTACAGACTTCCATGTTTGGTAATTAGTCAACCTCTTACGCCTGCCCTTCTCAAGAATATACTTAATCCAACAATTGATACAGAGACAGTCGGGCCAGTAGATTTTCCACGAGCTTTTGACTTTGGAATTGCATGGAGCGCGGCAGCCAATGATTTTTAATAGACGGTTTCGGCGAGGAGGAACTTGAAAAAGCTTATTATCCACCTAATCAAGAACAACTAGAACAACCTCGAGTCTCACTCAAGAACCTACACAAACTTCTTAATGCTTGTGAATCTGTGCACGCTTATAATGCTCCGTTTGACTTACAGGCACTTGATATGATGCCGAAGGAACCTTACGGTTCTGTAAGGGGCTTTGAAGTTACTTGTCTATGGCTCATGTCAGTTGTGTACATTATACTCCAGCCAGAACTTATCGATAAAGCTGAACAAAGAGGACTGGAAAGAACGGACCATGGCAACATGAGAAGTCGCTTTGAAGATCTTGCAAACTTAATATGTTCAGGAACCGAGGTACCACCTCATCCACATACTGCCAAAAAGATGCAATAAGTGAACATTACTTACGTCAGTACATGATAAATACTTGGCCAGGTGGTTGGAAGCGGGGTAAACTGACACTTTCGGCTTTCAAGAAATTAAGACGTCTTCCATGGTACTTATTGAATAACTTTCGTAATTACTTACGTTAGTACTTACGTTAGTACTTGACAAGTACCAGCACAGGAACTTACGAAGTTCTAATAACATTTTCCTCTGGCTCCCAACTATTGAAACTTTCTGGATAACCTTTCCATTTTATCAGATAATATTTCTTTCCTCTAATTTTTTTCGTCTTCAAAATTCGTTCTACTCTGTACAGCTCGTCGGTATGTTCCGAAGGGGCGCTCTGAAGTTCATCGGAATAGAAAGTGCCGAGTATTTCCTCTCCATTCAGATCTTTTATTTTGTAAACTGGCGGAGTTCCCAGTCCAGCTGTGTACACCACTTTTGAAACTATGAAAATCTCTTCTGTCCAATTTGGTAAATATCCTTTCTTGAAAGTGGTCTTGTATTTTGTAATTCGAACCCGTTCTCCCGGCTTCAATTCAGGGTTAGCTCCCATGGCTGCCAACTCAGGGTAAAGTGTCTAAAATGCCTGCCAATCGTTGTCCTCTGTTACGTCGACGGGTTTCATTTTGATACTTCCGTGTACGGTGTTATTGTAATTCTCGAGAAGTTCTGGTAGAATGCGGAGCCAGGAACGTGTCTGTCTGTATGTAAAGTATTTCCACATCATCGTTTTAAGAGTACGATTAAAACGTTCAACGACGCTAGCTTTTTTGTCACTGTAGGTGTGAAACCAGTGAATGGAAGCCTCCTCCTGGAGCCATTTCTGCATTTTTCGGTTAGTAAATTCCCGCCCCTCATCTGTCTGAAGTTTGTCGGGTTGCCTCCCGGATTTCTTAATTATGTCTTGTAGCCTGCAACATATCATCAGCCGTTTTTGACTGTATCGGCCTGGCCCATGCATATTTGCTTAGCACATCGATTACTGTTAGCATGAATCGAATGTTTTCCCCCCCTTCAGAACGATTCTCTTTTGCGAACGGTGAAGGGAATTCCACAAGATCAGCCTGCCAAAACTCGTCTATCGATGTTACGAAAACGCGCCTCCCGCCCGTAGCACGAGTACGAGGTACCGGTTTATGTAGATTATAAGTTAGCTGAGTTTTTAACCACTCCTGCACCTCTTTCTTAGTAACTTTTAGTCCGCTGGCGCGCGCTGCGTCATATAATTTTTGTACACCTCCAAAACCAGTTTTCGGGTTGTAATATAATTCTCTAAGAGTACCTTCGGTACTAGTTTACTGAATGGTGTATTTTTCAATTGTCTGATTAAGTCCACGGCCTTCTGTTCTGACATCTCCATTCCATATTCTTTTATAATAGTCTTGTTGTCTGTCTTGCTTGGTATGTAAAAAAGTACTAACATCTGTATGTTTTCCCTAAATGGTTTACTAATACTAGTATATTGTTGAGTCAGAACCCAGACAGATAATCCGTCGTGTCTTGCGCTGAAACCAAGTTTGACTAAAAAGTCACTGCGCTTCTTCATATCTTTGGACGAGGCGCAGTCGTCAAGGATTATTAAAGTGTTCGTGCCGGCCCATTCCTTATGTACGAAGGCTAGTGTATCATCCACAGCATCGAGTCCGACCGGAAACACAAACACATTATCATCAGCGAAAATGAATCTTTTATTGTACGTTTTATTGTTCATGAATGTCGGACAAATGAAAACTATATATTCAAATTTCGTTAAGTATGGACCGGTGAGGAGACCCATCACATATTCCGTCTTGCCAAAATTTGTTGGTCCAGTTACAATCATGTTGAATGGCACGGTTGCATACATCGGATCTATATACTGTACATAAATGTAATTAATATTGCTAAAGATAACAAACCAATTTTGCCATATTCGTGAATAGGGTCTGCGCCGGCGAGTGTCACGGCTGCTGCCTTCCGTTCCCGTTCCGAAGGCGATAGCGGAACCCGACTCGTGTCATTGTGAGGTTGCCCTCCGGAGCCGTAACCGTAGGGTTCCGAAGGGGGCTCATCCTGCCACTTCACGGGATCCTCTTCCCCTTCCATCTCATGTTTAGCACTTTCTCGAATTTCCGTGTTTATATCACCATTCACCCCGAAGACCATAGATTCTGTTGCGTATTGCAATTCATTATTATAACCCGAGATTGCCGGGCCCAAAAGAATGACCATCTCAGACGGCAAGAGAAGTAAATTGGGCGAAACTGCCATATCAAGTTTGACACCAGTATTTCGTTATTGTGTCTTGCTTGATTATCTCCTATACTGATTTTTTATTGGGGGGGGGGGGGGGCGGGCCCTCTCCCCCTATAACTGATTACTTTGTCGGTATTACGAATTTCATCTTCGAGGAGAACACGAATTCTTTTCTTACTTGCTCTGCACTGCCAGTATCACCTACAATGGTACTGCGAATATTAGCTTGTGCGCCAAGTATGCAATATACGTAGGCTTCAGGGCTTTCATTGAGGTGGGCGAGACCGGCCTTTGTTAGTCCGGAGTCTCCCTTCAGAGGGATGAAACTATTATATTGCCCCTCCGTTCCATCATTTCGGAAGAAATAAAAGTGTGGTCTATCTTTGTCGGGCAGTACATGTTTTTTCTTTCCAAAAATGGTATGTGTATAGAAAACGCCTCTGTCGGCGGAGAGGAAAAAGTCATGACCATTGTATATTGCTTTTGGCTGTCGAACGGGGCCACGATTAGTGTAATATTCATAACCATAACCAAGACCTGAGTTTTGGCCTTTTCGATAACGAAAGTCAGACTTCATTGGACTTATATTTCCAAATTCTGTACATAGAAGTTCATATTGGACGAGATTGTATGGATTGTCGCCAGCTTTGAAGACAGTATCGTCTGGAAGTGCAACGCCCATTTCGTGAAGGATACGACGTATTGTAAAGTATACATGGAAACGGCAGAATGATCGTATTTGTGGTGGATATTTCTTATCGAAGAGATGGGCGAATGATATACCACAACCAGTAGTGCTGCACCATACGGCGAAATTTAATTGCTGGTCCCAGTATTTCATGTGCGGGCTGCCCAGCCAGACATTACTTTCTTTAGCTGATCGATGAGTGATTACGTTATCTTTGAACACATCCCGCGGATGAAAAGTAAATTTATCTGCCGGCGTTACATATATTTCTAAGTCAATGAGAATTGGTTTTACTCCCCCGTTCGGTTTGGGAGGAATATCAGCATGCTGTACTGTCGGTACGCTCGTCTTATTCAATTGAAAAGCAGCTGGGAATGCGTCTGTACTCATGATTCGTGTTTCTATATACAGATAGATTTTAATGGAGGAGAATTTTCCATACTTCGGAATCCCTATCGGAATGGTACTAACATTCCAGACCATGTTAATACTTTATTTTGGATTCAGATTTAAACGAATTTTTTATTTTTTACTAATAATAGATAACATACTGCAAACAATGGAGAATTTAATAAAGACATCGGCAGCGGCAAATACGACAGCGCCAACCGCAGCGTCGGACGCTCAATCCATAATAGAGACGAAACGTGAAAAAATACTCTGTGTCATCGCAAGTGGTCAAAGTAAGTTATTTTTTGGTAAGGAGATTTGCAGTTGCTGACGTAGAAATGTGGAAAGAAGAGACTGTAATTAAAGCCTTCAAAATGTACGAAGCGAAATACAGTTCTCTTATAAGTGATAATATCACTCAAAGTTTCATAGATCTAGGAGCCCGCGCAATCAGTCAGGTAGTTCCAATCGATGACCGAGATAACTATGCCACTGATCTTAAAAAGGATTTTATTCTAAACAGTGAAATAAAACGATTATCAGGACGGATAGCCTACACATGGGGGCCCATACTTGCTCTAGTTTCCACCGGTTTAATTACAGGTAAACATGTAGATTTTTAAAAAATCGGGTTTAATATAATACCTGAAATAAATGGATTCAACTTCTCAAGCACCGACTCAGCAAACGGCTCCAACACCGACTCAGCAAACGGCTCCGCCAGGGGCTCCGCTGACACCTCCGACGACTACCATTCAGAACCCTACCGGAACGGAGCGCAATATAGAGAAAATTACGTTACCGGCGAAGCATCCAGGGAGAGTGGAAGCCGGGAAGAGATTAGCGGAATGGAACAGGCAAAACAAGGAGAAGAAACGAAAAGCAATGATTAATGCGTTCCAAAGGGATAGCGATGCGGCAAACTGTATAAGCCCCTTTCGGGAAGTTCCGCCTACGACGAAAGAACAGTGTGATAGCTGGTATAATAAATGTTATCTTGTTTTAGGAATTATAGGAGTTTCATTGACTGCATTAGGGCTATATTGGGGGCGTGCTCGTCATATTTGCCCCCTCTGGAAAGATCCTCCCCAGAAAGCGAAAAAAACAGAGCCCGTAGCGGCTCCCTCTAGAACCGTTCCGTAGGGGAACCAAGTCCCAGCTCCTCTACATTGTATGAGATGGATTAACTCTGTAATTATTTTTTATTTTTCTATTTTATATACGTGTCAGCAATCATGGATACTAAAACAGTTGTAAACACAATGTACGATGGTATTGTAATCGCAGGACTAGCGATGGGATATCTAATGATCTCCAGCAAATTTCTAAAAATTGATATGGGCGATCCAAGTCGACCAAATTTAACTCGATTGGCAAAATTAGGCGGTGCGACTGCTGCCGCGGTTGCAACAAAAGATCTCCTTGAACAGAAAAATATTATTCCTGCTAAACCTTATACTTTGTAATGTATATACAACGTACAACGATGATCATTTGGATTGTAAGCAAAACAGGCAAACCGGTTACTGTTAATTTTAACCCTTGCATTGACATATCACAGTTTACTAAAATAAGACTGCTAGAGTGGCATAACATAACGGGGGCGAATAATGTACTAAAATATCAAGAAGGAAACGACCCAAAAAATAAGACGACAAAATCAATACGTCCGGGTAACTACAATATTGATACCCTCAATAAAGCGATAGGGATGCAGCCAAAAATCAATTTCGAAAAACATCTGCCCACAAACCGCGTTTATCTAACACTGGCTAGAAATGTTAAAGTCTATTTCAATGCCACAGGTTGCTTCACCAACGTCGTCGGCTTTTCAGATAAACCTGAGGACAACCCCGTGATAAAAAGTACTATGAGTCCAGGTCGAGCAGATTTCTTAACAGTCACTAAATACATAGTTCATTCAGATGTCGTCGATGTTACTGGAAATTATGTTTCATTTGGCTCTGGCGAATACATACAGGGGAAAGTATCGGACTGTTTACAAATACTTCCCGTCCAGGATACAAAAGAAATAAGTGAAAAGGTCACCTATGACTTAAAAAACGGGGGCTCAATTTCCAAGCCATTGAGAAAGGATTCAGACTTTATGAGTTCAATGCGTATTTGGGTAACAGATCAGGATGGAAACATGGTCAATTTCAATAACTGGCCAATTAGCTTTTGTATTGAATTATTGCAGCTAACGTAGAACCCCTTACCGGTGTAACATAAACCATCCCACGACCAATCCTCCAGCAATATAGATCATCTCATATTTTTTTTGCTCTTGACTTGGCTGATAATAATCTGAGAATTGAACTGCTTCACCTGACACAGAGTTGGCTTGTGCAACCGCCGCTGCTTCTTCAACTATTTCTGCATCTGTATCTCTTAATTCAACTGCAGCATGCGCGTCCTTTGCTTGATTTTCTCTTTCCCAGTCAGCCTGGAGTAATCTTTTTTCTGACCAGACGTTGCGATCATGTTCAAATTTTTCCAATGCTTTATCATGTCGGACCCTCTCTTCAATAAGAGCGTCACCATTCCCGCTAAGCTTTTGTCCGATAATATTTCCTCCTGTGAATGCCGTTGCATTTAATACAGCACCAAGAACTGTCATTCCTATAGCTGAAGCCATGATTGTATATTTATATTGTATGTAATAATGTTTATATTTCTCCTGTTTTTCCTTGTTATTACAAGGTATTATTTATTTTTCACTGTATATAGGTTAATTATGTCTGGTCCAAGTAACTTCGGTCTAGGTGCAATTCATGTACAAAATCTTGAGCTTGAAGATTTAAGTGATGTTAAAGTTAACAATAATACTAAGATAGCTGGTAATCATAATAAGGATTACGTCCTTCGTTATAAGGACCGTGAGAAACTTTTTGTCTTAGCCTCTGCCGCGGTGCAAACCCACGAACATGCTGTAGAATTTTCCGAACTTAAAGACATTGATGAGTCCATAATAGACGCTACAAAGGCTTCAAATGATCCTACTCCTTTTGCTCTGACGTGGGATGGGGATAGTCAGAAATTCATGCCTTATAATGTACCGCGTAACATCTTAGATATATTGGATAGTGAAATTAGAGGTGGAGTTACTGAACTGCCAGGAACTCCAAATGTTATTTATTTTGATAGCAATGTTAACAAATATAAATTGCTAGATTTTCGTCGTTGGCTTAAACCTAATAATCCATACATTCCACTACTCGGTATACCGATTCACCTCAAGATCAAACCTCTTTCAACAATAATGAAATCAGATAATACACTGCAAAGGTGGATAAACGAGGGGGAGAATTATTGCTCATACAATGCTAGAGGAGTTCCAGTTAGATTATTTTGGGACACAACTTTGCAGAAACTTGGCTTGAAAAGTGTCGGTGAGGAGGCAGCTGAATTAACTTTACAGACAGTAAATCAACAGATGACTGATAATATGAAAATAATTGAGCATGGTACAGTTGTTATCAAATGTATAAAATACCGTCAATGACGCTCTACCTTCTCTAATGTGTGGCCAGGTCAGGTAATTGGTTGTTGGCATGGAGTTGTTGGTAAATAGTTGATGATGTAGGGGCATGAGGTGGGATATGGACCCAAAGAACCCAAAAGATGATTAAATATACAATCAAAAAAATTCTAAGCTACAGTATAAACTGCCTAAAGATAGTTCAATGTGGAAAAAAGTTAAATAATTCAGAAATAAGAATTAACAGTCCAAAATAGTAATGACGCACTTCCCTACTGACCTGAGTGCATGTGAAATACACAACCTGGCTTTTATAAATTAAATGTACCGGTATACCAAGTGATCATTTTAAGTCACTTTTAACTGTTTTAAATGGATTTTCCAAAGAGTCCTGTGGTAATGATGAAAAACGATTATCTGGTCTTGTGTTTGTAAAACCTCATGGCTGATAATTGTCATAGTATTGAAAAAAAATTGAAAGTGAAGAAATTACTGTTTTTGATAGGCATATTTTCCTTGAAATACATGACCGTGTAAAGAATATATGCTAAAAGTGTTTAAGAGTAAATTTCTTTTCAAAAAATAATTTAATCTGTGACCAAAGGATTTTATTCTTTGAGTTTACAAATTCAAACACTGCAATTTGTTCAATCATCTTGTGCAGTGCAAAATTTATAAAATGACTGAAAAATAAAAAAAATTGGCAGAATTACAGTCTTTGTGATGTAAAATTATGGGTTGACATCACGATAATTGTTAATCTGTTCGAAGTACTACTATACTATAATTTAAAAAAGAAAAGTTCATGCAGAAACGGTAACATATATTGTCAGCAATGTAGTGTTAATTTTGACTTTACATCAAAATATGCCTTTGCTGGATACCAAATATATAGGGCGAAATATTAAAATCAGCCATGTTCAGCAAAATCCACACAACAGCATTGATCCTTTTCTAATTTGATTTGATTTGCTTATGTTATCCTTGTATGACAGTCAGTACAATATGGAACTTGAACACAACACAGTGAATAAGTATAATGCTGTAAATGAAATGGTGTGGCTGCATCCACATGCAGCAATAGGAGTGTCTTTGTCTCTCACCCCTCATTTCCAACCTCTCCCATCCCTGAAAAAATAGTTTGGTCTTATATTTATAATGTTAATAATTTCTGTATTTGTTAAAATGTGCGCATCTCAAAAACTTTTGATCATAAACATTTTCATTTTTTACAGCTGACCAGTCAGTTAACCTGTTTATTTTGAATATTTGCGCATTTTTCCTCAGTTTTTGACATTTTCAGAATACCTTCTTATTCAATTGTCATTTTCTAAAAGTTAAAATGCTCCTTTGTGTGGTCAAGCTTTCCACAAGCATCAAATGTGGTACTTCATATGGGAAGGTCTGCCTCTAGAGGGCGGGCATCATGAACAGTGTTTGTTAGTTATTTCCTCCACATAAACTTCTGATTGTACTGTAAACATTGAACATGGCCGACGTCCGATTTTCCTGTCTAAAACTTTCACTCATTTTCGTTCATATGACTCTGAAACTCCAGGAAACGATTGGGAAGAAAGAGTTATCTTGAAATATTGAGATACTCGCCGATATTTTGCAAAATTAAATGATAAAAAATGCAAGGAAAATGCCGACTGGCTAACACAACGACCGTTTTCAGACTCAGAGGCATCATATGATCATCTGCAGATTATGCAACAGGCCCATATCACGTGAGGCCATGAGGGGATATCCACGCAACTCAGTACCAAACACTAGCGCACACAGAGTGAGAAAACACAAAGTGAGTACCCCTAACGTCAGCTCAGTAGTCTGTAATAGATTGTAGTCAACTAAGAAACCTTGGAGAAAGGCTTAACACTGGCTATGCCGCTAAGTCCCATTTGATTTTTGTCACAGCTCAAAATCGTCTCCTACACCTCAACCTGAACCATGAACACCCCCACCAGTTTATGATATGACCCATCACAATGGCATGACGTCAACGGATCTTGACAGACGGAAGTATTGACAGACGGAAGTAGTTGACACCAGCATACTGGTTTTCAACTCTAATACCTTCTCTGTCTATAAATAGACACGAGAAGGTAAAAATTAGGTACAGGAGACAAGTTTGATGATTTATAATTGGAAATATTGCTATAAAAACAGATTCAAGAACACCTTGCACAATTATCATAACTATTGATAAAGATAAAAAAAATTTAGAAATTTTTACTCGTACTCAGGAAGAAAGTAGTTTTGGCAACATTTCATTTGTTAAAAAAGATACAATTACTTACACTTTAGATATCAGTACCATTTATCTAAAACGTCTCATTTTGTTTGAAGTAATGGTCTTCCAGCATATTTTAAGTTCAGACGAAATTTCTAAAATTTTATCTATCGGGTGAACAAGTTCGTACCGATAGGAACTCTCGAGTTAAACATCAGCTAGACTCCGGTTCCGTCGACTGACAACACAGGGTAAAAGCCCCTTTATATAGGCTAGTTTGCACACGGAATTCCCCCTTCGGAACGTGTCTATACATGTTGTGTGTTTAGGTCAGACAGAACGAGTTGATACATGTCCACTACCAGCATCAGTGGTCCGTTTCGACAGGGGTTGCTATGGTTACTGTACTGACATGTAGTGGCATGTTCTGGGTCATCTGTAAATAGTAGTGACTCAGGGGGAATTCCCTCTTACGCGCATGCGCAAACGCGTAAGGGGAGGGGAATTCCCCCTTCTGTAGTTGAATGAAAACAAAATTTATCATAGTTGACCACGTTTATTATACTACTCACAAGAAATCTAAGACAACTGTGTAGTGCATCAATGGGCACTCAACCTAATTATTACGATATAAAGCAATCAAGTCCTGTCAGCAGACGATAGAAAATGATTAATTACAAATTTGGGGGACAATCATCAACTGTATATGATTTGTTGTAAATAAAAAAGGCAAATTTCCATGGGCGTTGGGTTGACAATCAATCTCGTCCTCGTTGTTGGTAGGCTACGTTGTTTGCACTGATACCCTGCCAACAACGTAACCTGCAAACAATGGTGACATGCACTACACAATCACAACTATTTTATTTCATAAATTGGGGTTCGCAAAAAGGCAAAGTAAAGCAAAGCTATTCTTCCTGTTCATTTCTCCTCCTCCAACCCTTTCCGTTAGCGGGGACACAAGAAATCTAAGTTAACTGTGTAAAGAATCAATGGGCGCTCAACCTTTCTTAAATTTACTCTTACGAAAAATAATCATTACGATATAAAGCAATCAAGTCCTGTCAGCAGACGATAGAAAATGATTAAATACAAATTTGGGGACATATCATCAGCTGTAAACGATTTGTTGATAAGGTAATCGCAATCATACCAATCCATAATCCAATAACACTAGGTCAAAATTTGTAAGACAATAGTTGTAAACATAGACACAAAACAGCACAGAACAGACAGTAAATAGACAGTACACAAACAAAGTCATATTCATGAAAGAAAGATATATGGACCTCTGGTCAGAAGACCAAGAAGTGATGTCAGGTGTTTCGAAAATAGTAAGCGCATCCTGCCCCACATGTGGCACCCGCCATATGGGGGTATACAAAACGAAGACCGAAGATCGAAGACCGAACACCGAAGATCGAAGACCGAAGACCGAAGACCCCTGAATTTGGATTAAAGGCACGGTGCACTCTAACCGGCAAGGACGGATCGAACGTTATAGTATTTAGTACGCAGTAATTACGCTGTTTCAGACATAATCCACGCCAAATTACCATCACATCGGAGTCAAACTGAAACACTCGCCCGCGCGACTTGATAACGATGGCGGCTAACATTTCAAACACAATACACGAAGTTCAACCGAAATTAAGCCAATACGGCGAAATATGGCCCTTAAATACCGGAGATATCACAGTTCTTTGATTTGTACTTTTGACTTTGAGAGGTAGGGCAAGCTGCTAGTATTGGTTTCGGATTGTAATTCTCAAATAGGCGCAACTAATTTAAGTTTTAATGTTTCATATAGCCATTTTTGATATAATTGCGGATGAATAACTCTCACCTTGACCAATTGAAACAATCCTGACGAAAAATGGACGATTATTACGAAAGATATGCCAGGGTCTTCGTTTTGTACATTTGGACTTGAAAAACGCCCAAAATTAGTACGTTTTTCTTAAACTACTCCAAAAATATACGTCCAAATTTTGTTTTTGGCACGGAATTGACTTCCTCCCACTATTCTTCACAAATTAAACCAATACCGACAATGAATGATCCTTAAATACCGGAGATATCAAGGGTCTTCGTTTTGTACTTTTGACCTTACAGATACGGTAAGCCGATGGCATTCGTTTCTGATTCCGATTCTCAAATAAACGTAACTATTTTAGGTTTTAATGTTTCATATGGCCATTTTTGATATAGTTGTGGATGAATAACTCTCTCCTTGACCAAATGAAATAATCCCAACGAAAAATGGACGATTTTTACGAGAGATATGCCAGGGTCTTGGTTTTGTACATTTGGACTTGAAAAACGCCCAAAATTAGTAGGTTTTTCTTAAATTACTCCAAAAATATACGTCCAAATTTTGTTTTTGGCACGGAAGTGACTTCCTCCCACTATTCGTCACAAAATAAACCAATACCGACAATGAATGATGGCCCATAAATACCGGAGATATAAAGGGTCTTCGTTTTGTACTTTTGACTTTGACATATACGGCTAATCGCTAGTATTCGTTTCGGATTCCGATTCTCAAATAAACCTAACTATTTTAGGTTTTAATGTTCAATATTTCGATTTTTGATATAGTTGTGGGTGAATAAATCTCACCTAGACCAATTGAAACAATCCCGACGAAAAATGGGCGATTATTATGAGAGATATGCCAGGGTCTTCGTTTTGTACATTTGGACTTGAAAAACGCCCAAAATTAGTAGGTTTTTCTTAAATTACTCCAAAAATATACGTCCAAATTTTGTTTTTGGCACGGAATTGACTTCCTCCCACTATTCGTCACAAAATAAACCAATACCGACAATGAAGTGCCCTTAAATACCGGAGATATCAAGGGTCTTCGTTTTGTACTTTTGACGTTGACAGGTACGAAAGCATGATCTAGCGTTGATTACAGATTACGAATCTAAAATTCACTGAATTATATTTGTTTTATTTGTTGTGAGGCATTTTTTACTACATTTATAATAATAAATGCATAAATGAATATCGAAGAGTTAAATAAATTATTTATTTATATTAATTAACATACATACATACATACATACATACATACATACATACATACATACATACATACATACATACATACATACATGTATACATACATACATACATACATACATACATACATACATACATACATACAACTACAGACATGCAGACAGAAGACAGATAGAGATAGATAGAGAGGTAGATAGATAGATAGATAGATTATATATATATATATATATATTATATTTATATATATATATATATATATATATAAACAAGCTTAATGCACTTTGAAAGTTTTTTTTATTAAAACAAAATGAACTGTCAACTTTACGCTGACCTTACATAGTCCTTTGTAATGGTAAAACATCAAATTTGTAGCAATTCGAACTTCAAGATAACTACTGTATTGTGATCGGTACTATATTACGAAGGAAAACAATTGCTTTAGGAACAATTACAGCGAGGGTCATCGGTTTATGATACTGTTGAAACATTTTTACACAAGGTACATGTGTACATGTTGCTTAATAGGTAATAGCATGGGTAGTACGACAGACCCTAACTTGGTGATGTGCATTTTAATAGCCATCCTGACATCGCCGTATAAGTAACTGTGATTCTCCTTATCGCTTATAACAAATGCCAATTTGATGTGTGTTGAGACTGAGTAAAATAGCACGTTTTACATAGTAGTGCGAAACAATATACCTGTATATGTGAGATGATTATCTATATTCAATATTGAAGCTTACAAACACTTGCTTAGTCACTGAACTTCTCATTTGTAGCACTACAACCGTTATGAACGATCGTCCGGGTCTTGCACAGCGCCTGAAACATTTAGCACCAAAACAAGTGTCTGGATATCAAATTTTGGGTAACCCAACTGTCCCCAAAAAATCGTCAGCCCAAAAATTTGTCACTTTCAAATTCAGAGCAAATTTTACTAAATTTTATGTAATTTCAGCGTTGTATATCTTGTATGGGGTTTTACACACAAAATAAAATCAAACACGATTGGAACTAATTTGGGATAATTAGATGGTGAAGTAATGTCTATTTGATCTGTAAATGTAAGCTCATCTACTTTTTAGCTACGCTGTCAGCGACGCGGAGTTTATCAAATAGGTTGATTTTCCGTCGTCTTCCGTCATCCGTCAACAATTGCCTTCTCCTCGGGAACCGCAAGTGCGATTGCTTTGAAATTTTATATGCAGTTCACTTGGGGTTACTTCACTTAAGTTTGTTCAAATCGTAGTGAAATTTGCGTATTTGTATTTTAGGGGCATTTTTTCCTGTTTTGGGGCGTTTTTCAAGTCCAAATGTACAAAACGAAGACCCTGGCATATCTCTCGTAAAAATCGTCCATTTTTCGTCGGGATTATTTCATTTGGTCAAGGAGAGAGTTATTCATCCACAACAATAGCAAAAATGGCCATATGAAACATTAAAACCTAAAATAGTTGCATTGATTTGAAAATCGGAATCCGAAACTAATGCCAGCGGCTAGTACCGTATCCGAGTCTGTCAAAGTCAAAAGTACAAAACGAAGACCCTTGATATCTCCTGTATTTAAGGGCACTTCATTGTCGGTATTGGTTTATTTTGTGAAGAATAGTGGGAGGAAGTCAATTCCGTGCCAAAAACAAAATTTGGACGTATATTTTTGGAGTAATTTAAGAAAAACCTACTAATTTTGGGCGTTTTTCAAGTCCAAATGTACAAAACAAAGACCCTGGCATATCTCTCGTAGAAATCATCCATTTTTCGTTGGGATTATTTCAATTGGTCAAGGAGAGAGTTATTTATCCACAACTATATCAAAAATGGCCATATGAAACATTAAAACCTAAAATAGTTACGTTTATTTGAGAATCGGAATCAGAAACGAATGCCATCGGCTTACCGTATCTGTAAGGTCAAAAGTACAAAACGAAGACCCTTGATATCTCCTGTATTTAAGGATCATTCATTGTCGGTATTGGTTTATTTTGTGAAGAATAGTGGGAGGAAGTCAATTCCGTGCCAAAAACAAAATTTGGACGTATATTTTTGGAGTAATTTAAGAAAAACCTACTAATTTTGGGCGTTTTTCAAGTCCAAATGTACAAAACCAAGACCCTGGCATATCTCTCGTAAAAATCGTCCATTTTTCGTCGGGATTATTTCATTTGGTCAAGGAGAGAGTTATTCATCCACAACAATAGCAAAAATGGCCATATGAAACATTAAAACCTAAAATAGTTGCATTGATTTGAAAATCGGAATCCGAAACTAATGCCAGCGGCTAGTACCGTATCCGAGTCTGTCAAAGTCAAAAGTACAAAACGAAGACCCTTGATATCTCCTGTATTTAAGGATCATTCATTGTCGGTATTGGTTTAATTTGTGAAGAATAGTGGGAGGAGGTCAATTCCGTGCCAAAAACAAAATTTGGACGTATATTTTTGGAGTAGTTTAAGAAAAACCTACAAATTTGGGCGTTTTTCAAGTCCAAATGTACAAAACAAAGACCCTGGCATATCTTTCGTAATAATGGTCCATATTTCGTCGGGATTGTTTCAATTGGTCAAGGTGAGAGTTATTCATCCACAATTATATCAAAAATGGCTATATGAAGCATTAAAACTTAAAATAGTTGCGCCTATTTGAGAATTACAATCCGAAACCAATACTAGCGGCTTGCCGTATCTCTCAAAGTCAAAAGTACAAATCAAAGAACTGTGATATCTCCGGTATTTAAGGGCCATATTTCGCCGTATTGGCTTAATTTCGGTTGAACTTCGTGTATTGTGTTTGAAATGTTAGCCGCCATCGTTATCAAGTCGCGCAGGCGAGTGTTTCAGTTTGACTCCGATGTGATGGTAACTTGGCGTGTATTATGTCTGAAACAGCGTAATTACTGCGTACTAAATACAATAACGTTCGTTCCGTCCTTGTCGGTTAGAGTGCATCGTGCCTTTAATCCAAATTCAGGGGTCTTCGGTCTTCGGTCTTCGATCTTCGGTCTTCGATCTTCGGTCTTCGTTTTGTATACCCCCCCCCCCGCCATATATCAATCTGTAGGTCAGATAGGTAGTGGTCACTAACTAAGGCCCCATGTCACCGATGCCATCAGTGATCATTTGTCGAAGAGAGATATCGTATTTATCAACCAGCTTGCGATACCTGCCAAAAAAGCGTTTGAATGTAGAGACAAGTCTTGCTCTGGTGTAACCTTGATTTAACAGTTTGAAAGAGAGATGGCCATGTCTCTCTACAAAATCACCATATGAACTGCATGCTCTTGCATATCGAATAAGCTGGGAAATGTATACCCCATAAGCAGGTGAGAGTGGAATATTACTGATGAGGTGTGGAAAATTAATTATACTAAAGTTGAAATCATCTCTCTTGTCATATAGCCTAGTAGAAAGGTGACTATTAGAGTCAAATTCAAGTAAAATGTCCAGATATGAAGCAGAAGAGGCCGTTTCTGTAGTCTCTTTAATCATATTTCTATGGGCGTCGGGTTTACAAGTCTTGTCCCCGTTGTTTGCAGGCTACGTTGTTTGCACTGATACCCTGCCAACAACGTAACCTGCCAACAACGGTGGCATGCATCTACACAATCATAACTATTTTGTTTCATAAAATATGGGCTTTGCAAAACGGACAAAGAAAGCAAAGCTATTCTTCCTGATCCTTTCTCCTCCTCCAAACCCTTTCCGTTAGAGGGGACACAAGAAATCTAAGTCAACTGTGTACTGAATCAACGGGCGCTCAAGCCGCAAGCTATCATCAATTCAGTCTCCGCGCCTTTGCAGATACAAAAGCTCCCTTCCTCAATTATCTGTTCCTCGACCTCTTTAACATTGTGTACATCAAAACCAGTGGAACAACTCAAACTTCCCGACGCGACGCTTGGACACGTGACGCCATGTTTGAACATCTGTCAACTGCCGAGGGACGGCCAAAACACCCAAACGACCCCGAACGAATTTAATCTTGTTTCCTTAATCCGAGAAAATGTGTTCGCAATCCTGTTGGTGCTAATGGAGTAGTTTGTAGGGCAAACAGCGGCAAAACACATGGTCCCTTTGATCTCCGCCTAGTCGTGACTCCTTCTCTGCTACCTCCATGGGCGAACATTCGAGAGAGTGGTGAAATCGTGCGTGTCACTTTTCTCGGTATGTGCTTTACCAAACTTCGTTTTACGGTAAATCAGACTGTCGCAAAATTGACTGCAAAATCGTCATCAAATTTTGCTTTGCGCAAAAGAACGGCGTTGTTCAATTTCGCGCGACTTCATCAGTGTGTGGCATGGTAGCAGCATGGAGGTAGAAAGAGAGACCTCCATGGTAGCAGCATGACACACAGGGTGTCGGATCCATAAGTATCCGCTGACCTCCCTCCGAGCTCAGACATTATCTTCGTTCTGTGACGGAGCAGGTCGTAAATTTGCATTGTTCATTGCGCATGCTAAGTAGACATTGCCAATATAATCGACAAGATTTTTTCGCTTTACCTTGTAACATGAATACTGAACATTCACGACCAAAATTGAGTCGTACGACCGGTACGTCGTGTAGTTAGCTGTGGAAATGCTAGTCTGGTTCCCTGACCCATTTCCCCGGTAGAGGGCGTGGGGAAATATAGGGTCAGGTACCGGCTAATGTAAACATGGACGCTATTGGGTTAAAATAAAACAAGCTGTGATTGGATGAAAGTAACACTTGTAACTTTTTCTCATCTTTCTCGGGTTTCGCACTTTCAGGCTCACTTGACACCAACTTCTTGTTTGTACCACAAAGCCGTGGAGGTAGAAAGAAAGACTTTCTACCTCCATGATTTAGCCACTGTGATTTAGCACACCTCTTAATACTTTTAGAACGTCGACATGATGCCTGGCATTTTTCACGAAATTCGGACACCATTCTATCCATCGAAATCAATCGTCGTTCACAGTTCCAACAAAGTTTGCTTTCAATTAGCTGTGATATCGCAGCATTACTTGTGGCGTGTATTGAACGTGCTCGGGTCATTGGGGTCACGCCAGAGTCGGCGATGACCTCAATGACCCTAGCGCGTTCGATACACGCAACAAGTACTGCTGTGATATCACAGCCAGCCTTCAATCACCTCTATTTCCCCGTACTTCTGGATTAATCCTTTCAGTTTATGTTTCCCATCTCGTGTGCCAATGTTTTTGGTTCGGATACCAGTGTTCGAACATAATTCTGATCCAGTCGAATTTTGACCGGCGTTTTCATGGTAGCAGCCATATTTGTTGTAGCATGTTCTGTCAGGTGACTAACCTCCGCCATCTTGAACAAAATTCTGTTCAAGATGGCTACCCGGTACCTGACCCTATATTTCCCCACGCCCTCTACCGGGGAAATGGGTCAGGGAACCAGACTATGGAAACGCAGCTTTCTGTTGGCGGGGTTGCGTGCGTCTTTATGTGGGTCAAAGGTCAACGGGATTGACCTTTGACCCACATAAAGACGCACGCAATCCCGCCAAGAGATAGCTGCGTTTCCACAGCTATCGTGTAGTGTGCTCATATAAAACGTTGTCTCATTTTGGGCCACGTGGGGAATCAGTTGTTTTAGGCCGTGGGCTAGAGGGGGTCTACTTGCACCCTTCCCACAGGATAACAAACCTGTATTTTTCAGAAGCCTTTGGATCCCTAGAATACGAAATGGAATTTTAAAAGAAAAAATATAGGGACGCAATAGCTGTTATGGTCATGTTTTGAAGGGTACCGCAAAATCACCATTTTCCAACCCAAATGCATTTTCGTCAAATCTGTCTTCTTGTAAGTCATCTGCTGAGCTTATTTCTTAACATAACCTCACTTGTTTGGTATCATTAGAAAGGTAATTTATTCTTCTTTAAGATGACATATTGTACTATGCAATATCTTCTACAGTTTTGTGAAATATGACCAAAACTTACCCCATACCCCAAAATTTAACATTGCAAATTACAGTAAATCTCAAATTCTACCAATTTTTTAGCTTGGCACAATACAAAATGCAATGCTTTGTATGAAATCTGTTTTATTTGATACAAAGACATGTCAGAAATATGAAATAGACTTTTAACAGAAAAAATATTTGGACTCTATGTACAGCTCGTATAGCCATATTTTGAAGGGTACCGCAAAATCACAGTGTTGCAGATTTGCATGCATTTTTGTTAAACCTGTCTTCCTATAAGTCATCTGCTGAGCTTGATTTTGGATATAACCTCACTTGTTAGGTATCATTAGAAAGATAATTTACTAATCTTTAAAATGACATATTGTAGCATGCAATATTTAGTATAGTTTTCATGAAATATGACCAAAACTTACCCCATACCCCAAAGTTTACATTGAAAATTGCAGTCACAGCTAAAATCAAATTCTATAAAATGTTTTAGCTAGACACAAAAAATCTGGTCGTTTTTGCTATTAAATCTGTTTTATTTGGTACAGGGACATGTTAGAAGTATGAAATTTACTTTTAACAGAAAAAATATTGGGACTCTACAGCTGTAACAGTCATATTTTGAAGGGTACCGCTAAACCACAGTATTGCAGATTTGCATGCATTTTTGTTAAACTTGTCTTCATATAGGTCATCTGCTGGGCTTGATTTTGAATATAACCTCACTTGTTAGGTATTATTAGAAAGATAATTTACTAATCTTTAAAATGAAATATTGTTACATGCAATATCTAGTATAGTATTCATGATATATAACCAAAACTTACCCCATACCCCAAAGTTTGCATTGAATATTGCAGTCATAGCTAAAATCAAATTCTACAAATGTTTTAGCTAGACACAAAAAATCTGCCCGTTTTTGCTATTAAATCTGTTTTATTTGGTACGGGGACATGTCAGAAATATGAAATGGACTTTTAACAGAAAAAATATTGGGACTTTACAGCTGTAACAGTCATATTTTGAAGGGTACCGCAAAATCACAGTGTTGCAGATTTGCATGCATTTTTGTTAATTTGTCTTCATATAAGTCATCTGCTGAGCGTGATTTTGAATATAACCTCAGTTGTTATGTATCGTTAGAAAGATAATTTACTAATCTTTAAAATGACATATTGTTACATGCAATATCTGTATAGTTTTTATGATATATAACCAAAACTTACCCCATACCCCAAAGTTTACATTGAAAATTGCAGTCACAGCTAAAATCAAATTCTATAAAATGTTTTAGCTAGACACAAAAAATCTGGTCGTTTTTGCTATTAAATCTGTTTTATTTGGTACAGGGACATGTTAGAAGTATGAAATTTACTTTTAACAGAAAAAATATTGGGACTCTACAGCTGTAACAGTCATATTTTGAAGGGTACCGCAAAATCACAGTGTTGCAGATTTGCATGCATTTTTGTTAATTTGTCTTCATATAAGTCATCTGCTGAGCGTGATTTTGAATATAACCTCACTTGTTAGGTATCGTTAGAAAGATAATTTACTAATCTTTAAAATGACATATTGTTACATGCAACATCTGTATAGTTTTTATGATATATCACCAAAACTTACCCCATACCCCAAAGTTTACATTGAAAATTGCAGTCATAGCTGAAATCAGATTCTACCATTTTTTAGTGCCCACGGACACCGTCCGGGGGGACTTATAGGTTTGGTCATGTCCGTGCGTCCGTGCGCCGTGCGTCCGTCCGTCCGTCCGTCCGTGCGTCCGTCCGTTCACGCAGATATCTCAGAGACGCCTGGAGCTATTTCGTTCAAACTTTGTACAAGGATAGTACCATACCTCATACAGATGCAGGTCGATTTGTTTCACAATGCGATCAAATTTGGCCGTGGTAGAGGACTTTTTAGTTTTCACCTCCATAGACTCCCATGTATAAGGCAGACCATAGACTCCCATGTATAAGGCAGACCATAGACTCCCATGTATAAGGCAGTACATAGACTCCCATGTATAAGGCAGTCCATAGACTCCCATGTATAAGGCAGTCCATAGACTCCCATGTATAAGGCAGTCCATAGACTCCCATGTATAAGGAAGTCCATAGACTCCCATATATAAGGCAGTCCATAGACTCCCATGTATAAGGCAGTACATAGACTCCCATGTATAAGGCCAAGAAAAATAAAAATTTAGTTTCTCATCTTATTCATATTGCAAAAAGGATGCAGTGACACAGTTTTTAGTCCCCACAGATAAAGTCCAGGGGGCTCATAGATTGGGTCATGTCAGTCCGTGAGTCCATCCACGTGAGTCCATCCGTTCACGCAGATATCTCAGACACTTTGAAAAAATGTCATGTGACCTCGGTGACCTTTGACCTCGAATATACATATTTGTCCATAACTCAGTAACCACAAGTGGTAAACCTTTCATATATGGTATGATGGGACACCCTATGACGCCACATATTGTACCTCATTAATTATGTGCATATCTAATTTTGAGCAAGCCGATAGAGGTAAATGTATGATTTTTAGTATATAGGGATAGACTATAGGATATAAATTTTTTGACAAAATGTCATGTGACCTCGATAACCTTTTACCTAAAATACACGATTATGTCAATAAATAAGTAACCACAAGTGCTATGTCCTTTATATTTAGTAGGATGGGAGACCTTATGACAACACATGCTTTACCTCGTTAATTATGCCCATATATAATTGTGGGCAAGCCAATAGAGCTAGAGGTCTGAATTTTGGCATATATGGATTAATTAGCAATACAATGTTTTTTTTTCAAAATGTCACGTGACCTTGATGACCTATGACCTTGAATATGCATATATATGCATAACTCAGTAACCACAAGTTCTTTACGCTTCAATTTTGATAGGATAATAGACCTTAAGATGTCACATCTTGTACCTCATTTATTATGCACATATGTATTTCTTGGCTGGCCAATACAGCTAGAGGTTTGATCTTTTTTCCCGATTTAGAACCATAACTTAGACATGCCTCTTGTTTCAAATTGGGAACAATGACATGGACCTATGTGTCCATAGATCTGAACATATACACTTTAGTGATACTTCTTAATGACCTCATTTCCCTGCCCCCTCAAGACTAATACTCCTATTACAAGTGGGGACTATGTCATTGTCAATGACTTGTTAACCTAGACATATAAAATCTGTCCGTTTTTGCTATTAAATCTGTTTTATGTGGTACAGGGACATGTAAGAAATATGAAATGGACTTTTAACAGAAAAAATATTGGGACTCTACAGCTGTAACAGTCATATTTTGAAGGGTACCGAAAAACCACAGTGTTGCAGATTTGCATGCGATTTTGTTATATCTGTCTTCTTTTAAGTCATCTGCTGAGCTTGTGTTTGAATATAACCAACTTGTTAGGTATCATTAGAAAGATAAGTAACTAATCTTTCAAATGACATATTGTAACATGCAATACCTACTACTGTTTTCATTAAATATGACCAAAACTTACCCCATACCCCAAAGTTTACAGTGAAAATTGCCGTCATAGCTAAAATCAAATTCTACAAATGTTTTAGCTAGACACAAAAAAGTCTGTCCGTTTTTGCTATTAAATCTGTTTTATTTGGTACAGGAACATGTCAAAAATATGAAATAGACTTTTAACAGAAACAATATTGGGATTCTATGGCTGTAACCGGCATATTCTGCGGGGTACTGCAAAATCACAGCAGTGCAGACTCATATGTGTTTTTGTTAATTTTGTCCCATTGTAGGTCATCTGCTGAGCTTATTTTATTACATAACCATGTTTATTTGGTACCATCGAAAAGGTAATTTAGTAGTTTTTAAAATGACATATTGTTATATGCCATATCTTATATAGTTTTCATTGACTATGACGAAAACTTACCCCATACCACAAAGTTTATATCGAAAATTACTTTCGTAGCTATCGTCAAATTCTACCAATTTTCTAGCTAGACATAACAAATAAGGTAATGCTTCATATGAAATCTTTTTATTTGCTACTGGGGAATGTCAGAAATATGAAATAGACTTTTAACAGAAAATATATTGGGACTCTACAGCTGTAACAGTTATATTTTGAAGGGTATCGCAAAATCACAGTATTGCCAACTCGCATGCTTTTTTGTTAAATCTGTCTTCTTATAAGTCATCTGCTGAGCTTGATTTTTGACAGAACCTGGCTTGTTAGGTATCAATACAAAGGTAATTTACTAGCTTTTTACAAGTCATCGTTGATGACACAGTCCCCACTTGTTAATGGGTACTTGGATTACAAGTCCTCAGAGAGGATAGAGTCCTCTTCATTAATTAGGTCTGTGATAAAAATACTTAGATACAGATGGCACTCAATGGCCAAGAATGAGTTCCATGGTGATGAAAACATAAAACCAATGTAGGCCACCATCCTAAAGTTCATAAAATGAGTCAACTAGGAATTAATCAACAGGGTGTTGCAAAACATTTTTGCATACAATCCTAATACTTAACAGATTATCACTGGTACCATATTTCATGAAGTTTGATGCAGTATTTACAACAAACTATGAGATCAACATCTGTATCAAGTTTCATCAAATTTGACGTTGTATTAATTTGTGGCTATATCACTCTAATTAGGAAAGTTCATTACATATGCAATTACAAATTAATTAAAATGACACTGATAAATGTCTTTTTCAATGTTAAAGCAATGTGAGCTTAACATCTGTGCAAAGTTTCATGAAATTTGGTGCAGTATTTCTTGACATATCAGCCTACTTACAAAACTTCAATAATTGACATGTTACTGCTACATGACGTGAAACAAATTGACGAGCATATGTATGAAATAGGTCAATGTCCTTTACCAACTTTGAATGATACTGGTGGAAATATGTCTGAGTTATGGCTCTGTACATTAGAAAATTGTAACAAAATCACTGCCATGCAGCGATATTTGATCTTACTGTTTAAAAAATCAACACGCACCGTATATGTATTACATAAGTCAATGTCCGTGTACCAACTTTGAATAAGATCAGTTGAGACTTGCCAGAGTTATGGCTCTCGACATGAAACAACCATAACAAAATTGCCACCATGTGGCCATACTTGACCACCTCGTGAAACCAATCGACATACATATGTATAAATAAGTCAATGTCCTTGTACCAACTTTGAATAAATTCGCTCGATACATGTCTGAGTTATGGTTCCGGACATGAAATAATCGGAAAAAAAATGGCCACACGGCGGCCATATTGGATTGTATCACAAAACAAATCAATGTGCATATGTATGACATAAGTCAATGTCCTTGCACTAAGTTTGAATAAAATTGGTGAATAAAATCGTACGTGTCCAAAGGACGTGAACAAATTGTAACAAAATGGCTGCCATGCAGCCATGTTGGATCATATCATGAAACAAATTGACGTACATATGTATGACATAGGTTAATGTCATTGTACAAACTCTGAATAAAATCGGTTGAGATATGCCTGAGTATTATGGCTCTGTACATGAAAAAATCGTAACAAAATGGCCACACGGCAGCCATATTGGATCATATCACAAAACAAATTGACATGCATATCTATGACATTGGTCAATATCCTTGTACCAACTTTGAAAAAAATCGGTTGAAACATGTCTGAGTTATGGCTTTGTACATGAAAAAATCGTAATAAAATGGCTGCCTGGCGGCCATATTGGATCGTATCACAAAACAAATCGACATGCATATCTATGACATTGGTCAATGTCCTTGTACCAACTTTGAATAAAATCGGTTGAAACATGTTTGAGTTATAGCTTTGTACATGAAAAAATCGTAATAAAATGGCTGCCTGGCGGCCATATTGGATCGTATCACAAAACAAAGTGACATGCATATCTATGACATTGGTTAATGTCCTTGTACCAACTTTGAATAAATTCAGTTGAAACATGTCTGAGTTATGGCTTTGTACATGAAAAAATCGTAATAAAATGGCTGCCTGGCGGCCATATTGGATCGTATCACAAAACAAATCGACATGCATATCTATGACATTGGTCAATGTCCTTGTACCAACTTTGAATAAAATCGGTTGAAACATGTTTGAGTTATAGCTTTGTACATGAAAAAATCGTAATAAAATGGCCGCCTGGCGGCCATATTGGATCGTATCACAAAACAAATTGACGTGCATCTGTATGACATATGAAGTAATCCTTGTACCAAGTTTGAATGAAATCCCTTCCTGCATCTCTGAGATATCTGTGTGAACGGACGCACGCACGCACACACGCACGCACGCACGCACGGACATGACCAAACCTATAAGTCCCCCCGGACGGTGTCCTTGGGGACTAAAAATGACATATTGTAATATGCAATATCTTGTTTAGGTTTCATGAAATAGGACCAAAGCTTACCCCATACCCCAAGGTATACAGCAAATTACTGCAAATCTGAAACTCTACCATTTTTACAATTTATTAATTTTGTATACAATAGGAAATGCTTGTATGCAATCTATGAAATCCGTGTATTTGTTAAAAAAGTATGTCACAAATATGAAATTAACTTTTAACAGGAATATAATATGATTTGATAGCTTTTTGGATCATATTTGGAAGGGTACCCAGGTATCAGGGCAAATTTGCCGAAACACATACATTTGACATGTATTGGTTCCCCCTCCAAAAATGATCCAAATAGCTACTAAATTGTATCATCTTCCCGTTAAAAGTTAATTTTATACTTGTGAGCTACTAAATTGTATCATCTTCCCGTTAAAAGTTAATTTTATACTTGTGACATACTTTTGTAACAAATAAATCAGATTTCATACAGGAATTGCCTTTTGTATTATGTGTAGCAAAAAATGGTAGAATTTAAGATAAGCCATAATTTGAGATTTGAACTTTTGGGGTGTGGGGTAAAGTTTGACCATATTTCAGAAAAACTATGAAGGACATTGCATATTACAATACGTCATCTTAAAGCAGAGTAAATTGCCCTACTAATGATACCTCACAAGCCAGGTTACTGTTACAAAATAAGCTCAGCAGATGACTTACAAGAAGAAGAATTTAACAAAAAGGTGCCAGTCTGTGGTACTGCGATTTTGCATTTCCCTTCAAAATATGGCTGTTACAACTATACAATCCAAATACTTCTTCTGTTAAAAGTCTATTTCACATATCTGACATGACCAAGTACCAAATACAACAGATTTAATACCAAAACAGAGCTCTTTTATCATGTCTAGCTAAAAATTCGCGGAATTTGATCACGTTAGCTATGACAGTACTTTTTATATAAACATTGGGGTATGGGGTAAGTTTTGGTCATATTCCATGAAAACTGTACAAGATATTGCCTGTTACAATATGTCATTGTAAAGACCAGTTAATTACCTTTCCAATGACACTAAACAAGCCAGGTTATAATCAATAACGAGCTCAGCAAACGACTTATAAGAAGACAGATTTAACAAAAACGAATGCGAATCAGGAATACCGAGATTTTGCGGTACCCCTCAGAATACGACTGTTACAGCTATAGAATCCCAATTTTTTTCTGTTAAAAGTTCATTTCGTATTTCTGATATGGCCAAGTTCAAAATAAAACAGATTTCATAAAAAAATTTGCCCACTTTTTATCTCTGCGTAAAACATTTGTAGAATTTGACATTAGCTATGACAGTAGTTTTCAATGTAAACTTTGGGGTATGGGGTAAGTTTTGGTCATATTTCATAAAAACTGTACAAGATATTGCATGTTACAATATGTCACTTTAAAGATTAGTAAATTATCTTTCTAATAATACCTAACAACTTACATTATATTCTATAAAAAGCTCAGCAGATGACTTATAAGAAGATAGATTCAACAAAAATGCACGCAAGTCAGGAATATTGAGATTTTGCTGTACCCTTCAAAATCTGACTGTTACAATTACAGAATTCCGATTTTTTTTCTGTTAAAAGTCTATTTTATATATCTGACATGACCCATTATCGAATGAAATAGATTTCATACAAAAAATGCCTGATTTTATATGTCTAGGTAAAAAAATGGTAGAATTTGATTTTAGCTATGACTGCAATTTTCAATGTAAACAATGGGGTATGGGGTAAGTTTAGGTCATATTTCATGAAAACTATACTAGGTATTGCATGTTACAATATGTCATTTCAAAGATTAGTAAATTATCTTTCTAATGATACCTAACAAGTGAGGTTATATTCAAAATCAAGCTCAGCAGATGACCTATATGAAGACAAGTTTAACAAAAATTCATGCAAATCTGCAAGACTGTGATTTTGCGGTACCCTTCAAAATATGACTGTTACAGCTGTAGAGTCCAAATATTTTTTCTGTTAAAAGTCTATTTCATATTTCTGACATGTCTTTGTATCAAATAAAACAGATTTCATACAAAGCATTGCATTTTTTATTATGCCAAGCTAAAAAATTGGTAGAATTTGAGATTTACTGTAATTTGCAATGTTAAATTTTGGGGTATGGGGCAAGTTTTGGTCATATTTCACAAAAACTGTAGAAGATATTGCATAGTGCAATATGTCATCTTAAAGAAGACTAAATTACCTTTCTAATGATACCAAACAAGTGAGGGATTATGTTAAGAAATAAGCTCAGCAGATGACTTACAAGAAGACAGATTTGACGAAAATGCATTTGGGTTGGAAAATGGTGATTTTGCGGTACCCTTCAAAACATGACCATAACAGCTATTGCGTCCCTATATTTTTTCTTTTAAAATTCCATTTCGTATTCTAGGGATCCCAAGGCTTCTGAAAAATACAGGTTTGTTATCCTGTGGGAGGGGTGCACGTAGACCCCCTCTAGCCCACGGCCTATTTATTCTTCCGCAAAAAGATTGAGTTGTGTTTGTAGACAGGCTCAGCAGAGAAGATTATTCGTTGGTGTGGTTCTTGATACAGTAAATGATTTGGCGGATATGTCACATCTTTTGTAAACAACATAAATTGATCACTACACACATACAATAGGGTGACCGGACGATTTTTAAAACTGAAATTTTTTGCCAAAATCTTGATGGCACCTGTTGAAAGTGTTGGTACAAAGTCCAAATCTGAAAAAATAATTTGGCTAATTAGCATGATCACAATTTGTCGGCCTCTGGAAAATCAAAGTTTCCAAACTCTTTCCCTGAGAATATTGTAATGAGGAATAATGAGACAATATGACCAAAAATTGGATCAAATATTGTTAAAATGGCTCAAAGATGACTAACTGTACAATAATGAGTCTGGTGAAAGGTGTATTGATAGTTTCCAAATTATTTCTGTGAGAATATTGTATGGGTTGATGAGTCTCAGTGAAAGAAAATGGAAGATTGTCCTCACGCTGACCTTTGTGTTTACAGTATCATGGATACAAGCCATTGTTTCTGGTCAGAGACAGGTGCGCACCGGTGAAAAAGCACGTTGTTCAAGTACGGCACTATTGCGAACTTTACTGCCTGCTTTAGAAAAACCGTGGGCGCTAATTTGCGCTGCATAGCTGAGCTATTTTAGGGCACAAAACAAGTAGAAAAATATGTAAGGTACAATTTGCCCGCATGGCCATTCCTTCCCTCCTGGAAAATGATGCCAAAAGTCATAGCCGTTTCAAAGTAAAAATTTCGTCAGCAGTTTCTCAGAAGGAAAAAAAACCTTTTTACGAATTTTTTGCACTTATTTTGACTTCCTAGTCTTCACAACATTCACTGTGAAATGCAAGTGTTTCCGTTCACGCGATCTCTCATAGTGACCATTCGCGTGCGATTAGACGACTTCCAAGATGGAGTCCCCTCTGACGTTTGTTGACAAAATGTGTTCATAAACTTCAAGATTTTCACGTCATTACCTTGTTCATAGACATAAATGTGCACAACTGTTGCATACTTAAGGTGAATTTGTACAATTTATCACTACCTGGGTCCCCCTTTATGCCTTCAATTTCGAGCATTCACTCTCAGAAAACTTGTGTCAGCCCCATTGTAGGGAATAGGAGGGCCTCTCATCCGGTCACTCTACATACAAGCTGTGTTGACGGAAAGAATACTCGAAGATACGGTAATTGATATACAGAAGCAGAATACTGAAAAACTTGCCACAAGTTACAGCTTATGTCCCTTTAATTTGCTTGATAGACACCGATTTTTCTTCTGTTTTCAGATTATTTTTTTACATTTAGAGATTCGGTATTTAACTCCTTGTCGGAAACATGAAATATGGTATCATCTGCAGATGATATGATGAATTGACAAGGCGAAGTGTCAAATGGTTGGTATAAATAATACAAGAAATGTCCCTAAATTGTTAACTAAGATTTGAAAACAGGGTTTGACCAAAGTAGCTTTAAATGTTTGACAACAAACTCGGGTAAGAAACAAAACCAAACAGTTTGCAAGGTTCCAGGAAAAATGAAAAACTATGTTCCCGCCATCGATTTCTTTATTCTGTTAATTAATAATACAAGCAAGTGCTGTTTTACAAGCTGGTCAAGTCCTATGGTGAAAAGCTGTCAGATTGATCAAATTGTTGGCTTCCATGAATTTCCTGGAGTAATTGTGCACATATATAGTCGAGAAATTTGCAGAAAACAGGAAGCTAACGCATTGTTTTATAGTTAGATGACCCTTTGCAATAGGAAGAACACGAGTCAAAGTGATCCTCATTTTTGCTGTTGTTTCATGTATACATCAGGTGAGGAGCTGTTATGTTGGCTGCCCTCTTTAAAAATTTAGGCGGCAATAAATCTGCACCAGGAGATCCTCATAAATTCAGTGAATGAAGTTAAATACATACATGTGAGTGGAGTATCAATGATGGAAGGTACTTGGGAAGATCATATAGCTATTCAAATCACATCAAAATAAAATACAACTCACTTTAGTTACCATATCAATCAGCATACATGAAATTTCACAGTCCAGAAACTGCCCTCCTGAAAGTACACAATAATATTTGTTTATCCGTGGACACTGACAATTATGTTCTACTCATTCTCCTTGATCTATCTGCTGCATTCGATACGATCATCAAAAAGTATTACTTCACAGACTCTATCATCTTGGTATCTCATGTGTTGCACTCAGGTGGTTCAATTCATACTTGATGCAAAGGGACCAATCCATGAAAATCAACGAAAATTATTTTATTTATTTTATTTATTTATTTCTGACAAAAGGCAAGGGTTATGGGCAAATTTCCACCCATTTAAACCATTTCCAAAGATTAGATTTAATATAGATATATATATATATATACACTGTAAAATTTGTTTTTATGATTTTACATGGGTTTACATATCAAAAAGTTATTTAAAAATTCTTTCTCACTAATTGAACACCGTTTTAGGTTAAATGTTTTGCTTTGTATAGCATTAATCATGCTAAAACTTATTATGGTGAGCTCTTTCTTATAATCGTGCGTTCCGTACAAACACACTACAGTAAGAAGTCCCATAGCTGAGGACAGTAAGAATCGCGCCCCTAGCGCTCAAAATTTGCAAGGAAAATTGTGAAACTTTTCACACAAGTTTGCTTATTTTAGGGCCAAGTGAGACTAGACATTTGAAAGTGGTCCTGGAGGCAACAAATACGACAATAAAGCTATCTTTAGGGTGTTCGCCTCTTTGCTTGCTTTGAATCCTAGGTAAAATGACCAAAATGTGCATCTCACCCAATTTCCTCATAACGGTCAAAATTGGCCTAAATCACAACGGTGAATGGGGTTCAAGGCACCAATATGGCATTTAACTGGTCCAATAATCATTTCCATTCAAGGCAATACATTACCAGGTCCATGGGACATTTGTGATTTACAAATTTAAGTAGGGCCATCCTGAACCACTGATGTCCGGAATGGGTAAGCATACCCTGCTAGCATGCTACATCCGTCAGGATTGGTCCCAAAATTGTCTAAATATTGTATGAAATGATACAGGATATGAAAAGTCAAAGCCCGGAATGCTGTCCTAATCATTTGAGTGACCGAGGTATCATATTTGGCCACAATGTCATATTGACCATAGAACTTTTTGAAAGTCTTAACAAATTAAGTCTTTTTGTTGTGTATCCCTGTCTCAGTAATTTTGATGCCAATGAGCTATTGTCTCAGTTGAAAATCAGCCTAGGAATCACAAGCCCTACAATACCTGAGAAGTTGAGACACGTACACACCTAAGCAGGTGCAGACAGAATATTACTTGACAAGTGCAGATAATTTATGATTTCATAATCGAAATTATCCCTTTTTTCATACAGTTTAGTGTGTAGCCCATTAGTACCCACTTGTAGGAACAGATCAAGATATGAAGCAGAGTTAACCCTCTGTTGTTTCTTTGATTTCAAACTCATCAGAATAAATATGATGTAAGTAATTTGATATGTCTGGATTGTCTAGACTAATCAGATCATCAATATATCTGTCCGTGTTGTTAAAACGCCTTGCAAGTTTTTAGACCCTGCTTTGTAGAGAGATTGTAGGAACTCTGCTTCATATGAATACAGAAATAAGTCAGCAAAAAGGGTGCACAATTTGTACCCATTGGTATGCCGATAGATTGTTGAAATGCCATACTGCCAAACAAATATGTTATCGATTAAGAAATTAAATTCCAAGAAATAGAGTCAGTCTAACTGCAACTATTGAAGTCATCAGGAAGAAGTGGGAGTACAGCAAATTCTTGACACAGTGTGGAGAAATGAAAGGCATACTCGACCGTCTCTTCAACATGTACCTAAGGGTTCCCTTGACAATGACATTTCATTCTCCATCCAGACCTCACACGATCTAGGTTAGTAGAGTCCCTTCTCCATTTTAATATGTTGATTTTTACATTCTCATTTTTATTCCTGTATTTTACATCATTCCAGTGTTTTTATTCTGAGTACTTTTTATCGCCTTTTGTAGTCTTTTTGAGGATTTGTAATCATGATTTTACTTTCCTGTAGTCGTTCCACCTTCCTTTGACACGTTCTATTTTATCTGCTTTTATCTATTAATTTTTACCCTGAGGAAGGCAATCTGTGTATTGCTGAAACATCGGTTTTATAAATAAAAATCGTTTGAAGATTGAAGAAATTGGCCGAGTACACCTTTCATTTCTGTAAGAAATTAAGCATTTTAATAATTTCTTCATCTGTGTATTTATTCTGGGCATCCATGTTGTTACTGAAATAAGTTGACCTATGTTTGATGGTAATGTATTGGTACCTTCTACTGCCATTTTTATGCAGCAAAGCTTGTTAGTCCCCACGGACACCGTCCAGGGGGACTTATAGGTTTGGTCATGTCCGTGCGTGCGTCCGTGCGTGCGTCTGTGCGTCCATCTGTCCGTTCACATAGATATCTCAGAGATGCCCAGGTCAATTTCTTTCAAACTTTGCAAACGAATAGTACCCTACCTCATACAGATGCACGTCGATTTGTTTCACAATGCGATCAAATTTGGCCGTGTTAGAGGACTTTTTAGTTTACATCTCCATAGACTCCCATATATACCGGTAAGGCAGCTCTCCATAGGCTCCCATGTATAAGGCCAAGAAAAATAAAAATTTAGTTTCTCATCGCATTCATATTGCAAAAAGGATGCAGTGACACAGTTTTTTAGTCCCCACAAATAAAGTCCAGGAGGCTTATAGATTGGGACATGTCCGTCCGTGAGTCCATCCGTTCACGCAGATATCTCAGACACTTTGACAAAATGTCATGTGACCTTGGTGACCTTTGACCTAAATATACATATTTGTCCACAACTCAGTAACCACAAGTGCCAAACCTTTCATATATGGTATGATGGGACACCTTATGACGCCGAATATTGTACCTCATTAATTATGCACATATCTAATTTTGAGCGAGACAATAGAGGTCTGATTTTTGGTATATAGGGATAATTTAGCAATACAATTTTTTTGACAAAATGTCACATGACATGACCTTAAATATACATATTTGTCCATAACTCAGTAACCACAAGTGCTAAACCTTTCATATATGGTATGATGTAACACCTTATGACGCCGCATATTGTACCTCATTAATTATGCACATATCTAATTTTGAGCGAGCCAATAGAGCTAGAGGTCTGATTTTTGGTATATAGGTATAACTTAGCAATAAAATTTTTTTGACAAAATGTCATGTGACCTCAATGACCTTTGACCTCGAATATACATATTTGTCCATAACTCAGTAACCACAAGTGCTACACCCTTAATGTATGGTATGATGGGACACCTTATGACGCCACATATTGTACCTCATTAATTATGCACATATCTAATTCTGAGCAAGCAAGTAGAGCTGGATGTCTGATTTTTTGGTGTATAGGGATAACTATTGGATAGAAATTTTTTGACAAAATGTCATGTGACCTCGATAACCTTTTACCTTAAATATATGTTTATGTCAATAAATAAGTAACCACAAGTGCTATGTCCTTTATATTTTGTAGGATGGGAGACGTTATGACAACACACGCTTTACCTCATTAATTATGCACATATCTAATTCTGGGCAAGCCAATAGAGCTGGAGGTCTGAATTTTGGCATATAGGGATTAATTAGCAATACAATTGTTTTTTCAAAATGTCACGTGACCTTGATGACATTTGACCTTGATTATACATATATATGCATAACTCAGTAACCACAAGTTCTATACGCTTCTATTTTGATAGGATATTAGACCTTAAGATGTCACATCTTGTACCTCATTTATTATGCACATATGTATTTCTTGGCTGGCCAATACAGCTAGAGGTCTGATCTTTTTTCCCGATTTAGAACCATAACTTAGACATGCCTCTTGTTATAAATTGGAAAAAATGACATAAACCTATGTGCCCATAGATCTGAACATATACACTCCAGTGATACTTCTTAATGACCACATTTCCCTGCCCTCCTATTGCAAGTGGGGACTATGTCATTGTCAATGACTTGTTTAACAAGAAATGACAGCCTTGTTTTAAGTTTATCATGGGGAATTGTGGTGTATAATGTGAAAGTCAAATGTGAAGTGGACGATTTTAAGGGGTCGTTGATATATTGTGTCCGAGATGTTTGGAATCACTAATCCCTCTTTCTTTCGATTGGTCAAGGTAATAGGGAAGACTGATTCAATGTATTACACGTGTGCTCCATTTTTCCATCATATCTTTCGGTGTAAACTTTTGTCTGCCTCTGAGATTACATTAAAATATGTTTTAAATATCCTGTTCCGAATAGTTTCAATAAATGGTTTCACGATCGTGTTCACAGTGACGTTGAAAACAGAGGTTTCTAAAGTGCTTTCTTGAAAGTATCGTTTCAGTTTCGCAGTGTCATGGTAACCATCGGAATGTATGATACAGTGTTCTCCCCAGGATTTTTTTAGAAGAGGGCGAAGACGTGGTGCGAAGCACCACAAGCGACCGCTTTAGCGGTCGCGGGGGGAGGTCAGGAGGGGGGTGTCCCCCCTCCTGCCTTGGAGCTTTTGAAAAACAGAGATTAAAATGGTGTTATTTGGTGGCACTTGGGGAGTATTTTTTTCAGATTTTTTTCGTATAAAAACTCTTAAGGAAAGGAGATCTGAGACAGGGTTTCATAACTTTTATTACAGTTCACTGATTTCAATTATGAAGATTACATTTTTTGAAAACGAAAACATAGCGAGAGACATACATTTATTCATCGATGTCAAAATTATCACGGTGACCATAAAACTCAGGCTTGCGGAGCATTTTTTTTTGTATAAAAACTCAAAGGAAAAGAGATCTGAAACAGTGTTCCATAACTTTTATTACAGTTCACGGATTTCAATGAAGATTACATTTTTTGAAAACGAAAACATAGCGAGTCTAGAGACATACATTTATTCATCGATGTCAAAATTATCACCGTAACACTCACGTGTTCTCATCCTCATACACGTCCGACCGAGCCTAACATTAGGTTGTTTTGCTTTGGGAAGGAATACACAAACGAAATTCTAACCTCCTATAAAAACTTCAGTGTACTCTGCTGTCCTTGGTTACCCTCCAGCTCCTTGCCATGTTTACTCAGCTAAGTCGGTTACCTAATGCACGGTCCCTATGGAGTGACCGTGGCTAACGTAACGTTGCGGACTGAGCCATGCAAATATGGCTGCCTTCGATGAGTTGCACATGGGCTTATGATCTCGGATGACATCACAAACTCGCGAGATTTGCAAGATCGATGAGAATTACGTTTGCAGTCTGCAGGATCGAGGCTCACGCTCGCATTTTGCTTGTAAATCACTGTCAACTTTTTTTCCCGTACATTTTATTGTTTTATGTTTCAAAAAAGATAAATCTTTTTCATTTCTGGCAAGGGGGCGCTCGGAATTTACAAGAGGGCGCCACGCCCCTGTTACCTTATTCAGGGAGAACACTGTGATATAAGGCTAATATAAATATTTTTCTAAATAGTGTAAACTTGCTTGATTGAATTTTGATTAAATTTGTCGCTAGACACTCGACGAAGGTCCAAACCTTATCCAGTGATAACCAAGATTTCAAAACAGTTAACTGAGGGAATACTTCACAATTTGTAATTTCAAGTGTAAAATAGAGATAAAAATAAATCTTGAAACCTCTTTGTTTTGACAGACTGTCAAATATTATTCCATATATCGATCAGGTGTTCAGCTAAATGATAAATGACTCGTGTCATTGATAATGATATATCATAAATTACTGTCTCTCACTCTTTCATCTCTGTAATCTTAGTAACAATTGTGTCCCTGTCCATCAAAATGTGTTCCCAGCGATGAATTCGGCACAGGGTTTAAAGTGCACAAGGCTTAGCGTCTGTGAAGTCACTGACATATGGCAGGATATAGTATAGAAGGTCATATTTTTAGCAATATAATTATCAGAAACGTAGAAATTTAATGTCAGAAATTATTGCATATTTTTGACATTCATTCTATGAATGAGTTACCCACTCGCTGTGAAGATCCGCATTGACATCAACGTAGCTGATTCGATTATTATGGTTGCTTGAGTTCTTAAATTGAAGATGACGGCAAGTGTGGTGGTGTATGGAATATGACGGCAAGTGTGGTGATGTTACTCTGTTACATCAAAACACACAGGCCCATGGAGAGGAGAATTACTAACACTAGGTACAAAAATGATAAAATTGACAGTGCGGTAGACACAAACAAAATAGAGTTCCGTTCCGCACGCATTTGAAAAAAGTCAATATACCGTATAGGCCTATCCATTGCGAGAAAACGGGTGATCTAATTGAAAGGGCCATCAAATTGAACATAGATTGAGAACATCTGAATGCTAGCAGTGCATGATGATATCCCTCTATTTCCCCCTTCCGTAGGGCCTGACTGTCACATGACTCTGAAATAAAAATGTCAAATTCCCCTTTGACCCGGAACCCCCGTCCCCCCGTGTAAAACATTTTGAGAGGTGCATTAGTTTATTGACCAATTGATTTTTTTTTTCTTTAAAATAAAAGTTTTATTCATCATCAATACATCATCAACATAAATAACCTTTCAAAAAACTCAATTTTCTCCATATTACATATCATTATATCACTTATTTAAATATTCTGTTGTCATCTACTACTTGTATTATCTCTCAAGAAAAAATTCACAAGTTCTTTAAGATCCTTATTTTGCCTTATCATACTGATATAAGTTAACTCTTCTCTCAGAAATCTCCATATGTTTCCTTGATTGACAATTCTTTCTTTATACACACAAAAGGTTGAAACCATTATAACAAGATTGAATATTGCTAACGGTTCACAATCTAAAAAATATCCATATATTACATGCTTCCACATCAGCTTTATTTGTGTTCTATACCTCCTATTCAATATTACCATCAATTTGATCCAAAAATTATTTACAGCCTTACAATCAAAGAGAAAGTGCTGGCAGTCTTCAACGACATGACATAATTCACACTGTGGGTGTTGTACTTTTTTCCATTTCCATAAATTTAACTTGTGTGGTATTTTGTCATGTAACAGATAATAATTAAATTGGGATATTTTTTTACAACCATGTTTTTCACTTTTATTGTCCAAATAAGCTTCCAGTTATATGTAGTTCCTAATCTGTTGGTCCAGATCATAGGTGCATATGAAGTGACAGCACTTTTTTCCAATAGATTCCAGTATAAATCTTTGCATGTGAATTGGTATACATCTCTATATTTTCCTTGATAATTTTTTCTCAGTGTTGTTTTGTTTTTCTTCTAACAAATAATGCATTCTTAGCCTTCAGCATGATATTTTTCCATTCACGTGGTATGGCATTTTTCAGACTAATATATTGCATTAACCACTGTTTCTTGCTATGCAATTTACTTAATACACTGTTTTGTTTGATAAAAACACCATTTTCGAATAGATCTGCCACATAGATAAAACCTGACTCAATCCATTCTACGAAAAACATGACTCTCTTATTACATGTAATGAAGCGATTTCCCCAAATGACCTGTTCACCTATGTCATTTGGCGTTTTTCTCACTGTATCATCTTGCATGACAACATTATACCAGCTCATTAAAACGTTGGCATAAAAAACTGGTAATCTTTTCTTTATAAAACAGAGACCTTTCTGATCAAGATTAAATGAAAAAACCAATGATGTACCACCAAAGTCTTTAAAGTGATACTCAGCAACAGCTTTCCAAGATTCATTCCCACATTTTGCTAATCTTTGAACCCATCTACACAAGAGCGCTTTAATCATTGTTTTGACATCAACCATTTTAAGACCTCCCTTTTCATATTTATTAATAATAATTCTTTTTTATTTTCCCTTTTTACCGTTCCAAACAAAATCTGTAAATATGTAATTAAGCCTTTTTATTATGTCTTCTGGGGTGTCGATCATTGAAGCCAAGTATAATATTTTTGCCAATGCCAGACTTTTTATGATTGTAATCCTCCCAAATATTGTCAAGAATCTTTTCTTCCATCCATTTAGTAAGGTTTCAATTTTGTCAAGTTTGTTATCCCAATTTAATTTTTCACTTCATCTTTCTTATATCCAAAGTAAACCCAAGTGCTTTAATCGGTTTCTCTGGCCATGGAATCAAACCTAAATCATTTCTTTTCCTCCATTTTCCAAGTTTTAATCCTTCAGTCTTGTCTCTATTTAATTTCAATCCCGAGTACTTTCCATATTGGTCAATTATATTTAACAATCTTGTTAATGACCTTTCTTTACTAACATATACTTGCATATCGTCTGCTAATTGTGTTATTTGAATGCTTGTCTTATTAACTTTAAAACCAATATCTTCTTCATTCTTATCGCTTGTGCGAGAATTTCAGCAACAATCAAAAATAGCAGGGCCGAAAGAGGACATCCCTGTCAGATTCCCCTTTGTAACTTAAAAGATGTTGTTATCCAGCCATTATTAATTATTGAACTGGTACAATTTGCATAGATTATTTTAATCCATTTTACGAAGTTTTTTCCCAAACCAAACTTCTCCAAGGCAGTGAACATAAAATTGTGCTCTACAGTATCAAATGCCTTGCAGAAATCTAAGAATAAAATCGCTCCTTCTTTTTTCTTCTTTTCTGAATAATCTATAATATCTTGAATTAGACGAACATTTTGCCCACTGAAACGCCCTTTGATATAACCCACCTGGTCTGTATTGATTATTTTTGGTAGAACCTTTTTCATTCTATTTGCTAAGACACATGATAATATTTTATAGTCATGATTAAGTAGGGTTATTGCCCTCCAGTTTTTAAATCAAGTCGTGACCCTTTTTATGGATAAGTGTAGTAATACCACTATATTGTGACAGTGTCAATGCTCCTTCTTTATAACTTTCATTGAATGCATCTACTAATATTGTGCTTAAACTTTCCCAAAACGCTTTGTAAAATTCAATGGGAATCCCGTCCGGACCTGGCGTTTTATTTTTTTTTCATTTGAGACAGAGCTTCCATGCATTCCCTTTCAGTTATTGGCCCTTCACACATTAGTGCTTGTTTTTGCGTAAGTTTAGAATGGACATAGATGGAATTTATGTATGTGTTAACATCTGCATCGTCGGCACTTTTTGATGTATATAATTCTTCATAAAAAGTTTTTTCTGCTATTAATATTTCATCTATCTTTGTAACTATTCTATCCTTAAATACTAATTTATCAATTTGTTTTTCTCTTGATCTCTTCTTTTCTAATCCCAAGAAGTATTTGGTATTTCTTTCACCTTCCTCGTACCACTTTATCCTGGAGCGAATTTGAATCCCACGTAGTTTGTTTATATATTTGTTCTAGATCCTCCTTTTATCTTCATATTCTTTCAGAAGAACTTCCTTATTGTTTTTTCCCATAAAAATTAAATTTTCAAGTTCTTCTATTCTATCCCGGAGAATTATTTTCCTATCTTTCCGTTTCTTTTCCCTTTCTTTCGCATATTTGATACTGACTTCACGAATTTTAATTTTTATTAAATCAAGCAAATTTCTCGTATCTTTCATTTTTATATGATTAGCGATAGTGTTATTTATAACCCCATTCACTTTACTTTTATATTCCTTCTCTTGAAGCAAGCTGGTGTTAAATTTCCAGTACCCTGGGCCCTTGTGACTTTGCTGCAAAACGAACTTTACAGACACGGCATTATGATCTGCCCTTACTGCAGGGCGGATGTCAGCAGATTTAACACAGGACAGAAGCTCTTGCGAGATCAACCAATAATCTAATCGACTCGCAAGACCTCTTGTCATTTGTCTCCACGTGAATTGCGATTTATTGGGGTTTAATTCCCTCCAACATCGCACAACTTGAAAGATTTCGTTATTTTTGTTAGCTTTTGTGATTGCACTGTGTGGCATTTTGATCCTCTTGAGTCAAGCTTTGCATCCCATACTGTATTAAAATCTCCTCCTATCAGAACATAACCGTTGTTATTGGCATGTTTATCAATCCAATGCTTTAAGGAAGTGAAAAACTGCTCTCTTTCTCTGAATTGATTTGGAGCATAAACATTTACAATAGTAAACACCTCTCCCTTAATCTCTAGAGAGACAAGCACTTTTCTACCATCATAGCTATCTTTTGAATACAACACGTCACTTTCAAACTTTTCATCTATCATGATTGCTACCCCTCGACTATGATGTGAACCGAACGAATTGAAAATCAGACCTTTCCATTCTTGTTTAATTTCTCTCAAAATATCGTCGTCCCAATAGGTTTCTTGCAATATTACTATGTCCGCTCTTTGCTCTCGGCACCATTGAAATATTTGTTGTCTTTTGTCACGTGCCCTTAAACCTCTACAGTTTAACGTCAGAAAATGCAAGTCATTTTGCAACATAGGCATGGTGTTTTTAGAATAAAAATCTTACTTGAAGCTTTTATCGCCTTCTTTGACGTTGACGTTGAGGTTTCTTTCTCTTCATCGTTTCTTTTTTTCGTCTTTGTTCTGTACCGCGCAAATCACTAGCAGCTACTTCAGAAGCTGATCTCTCGGACTCAGCGTCTATATCTGACATTTGAGTCGATGTCGACAACTCTGTTGATGTGCTGGCATGCTTACGCTTTGCATCACCTGTTCCCGCCATTGTTCTTGTTTTGCTCGTATCTGCTACAAAGCTTGTAATTTTCGGTTGAATCGACTGCTCCTTTCTGACCGTGCAAATTCCTTTTGCGATCTCCTTTCTCGGTTGTTCGCTCACTGTAGTTTCTTCTGTTTCAGCTTCTGCCCGACTTTCACTCTCAGACTTCTCCGGGCTCCTGGCCATACTTTGAAAGTCCACCTGGTTCATTGGGCAAGTTGATCGCATGTGTCCGCTGCTCTTGCAAAGCCTACATACCACAGGATTTTGACATACTGATTTTACATGACCACACTGTAGGCAATTATAGCAGTACGGTTCTTTACTCTGCTCTTCGGGGGATTTCCTGTCTTGTCGTTCTCTATACAGAAGATTTACAATAAAGTTCCCCATTCTAACTTGCCAGTCCGATGGTATTGGCTTTTTCAACTTCTCAACAAAGACAAAACGGTCTCCGTTATCGATATTTGTTAGTTTTCCGTCGATCCTCCACTTAGCTCTTGTGATCGACTTTACATTTATGTCCACTTCATGAAGTTTCTGTACTATTATCGAATCATCAGCTGACAATGGTAAATTTCTGACTACTATACGGTCCAAAAGCTCCCTTCTCGATGAGATGAATGGATTTTCATCGTAAAGTGTTACTTTCCTACCGCGGAGATTCAGCCCATTAGTCAGAAGAATAATTCTGTCCGCGTTGTCTTGCACATACAGTCGCCATAGCCCCCTGATTCGTTGAATTCCGGTGATACCTACCGGATCGATCACTTCTGCCATAGCTTTAATTAGCTCAGGTCCTGATAAAAAAGAGGTGTTGGGATCGGCACTGCTAACATCATGATGTTTCAAGAAGACCGGTTTGACGTTGTCTTCCTTGTGTGTGTCTTCACTGGTATTTGCTTCTCCGCTCAGCACCTGTGCAAAGGACCTGCTTACGTAATTTTGTCCACTTGTCATTGTCAAAACGACTCTCGGCCCGGTTCTTGAAGCCCGAAAGTTCAAAACTTGTGCCACCAAATTTCTGTCCGCTGTATTCAGATATTTCCTCGGAACTTCTTTCTTTCGAACGACAAGCCTCTTATCAAAGACTTAATGGCTGAATTTTGCACCAAAATAGCCAAAATAACAGGTAAACAACTGCTTTAGTACAGACCGAAACGATAGCTCTGCTCCGTAGTGCAGCCTCGTTTTCGCCTTATTGACCAATTGATATAATAATCATAATAATATATTTTTAGGCAATTGCTTCCAAAAATGCATGAACTACGTCAAAAGGGAAACTTTGCTTTTATTCCGTGGTCGGTACCTTGGGTCATTAAATACACCGACGAACCATTAGTGGCAGGTCGAAGACGGAATCTGAAAGTCATTCGCCTGGAAGACTTAAAAAAATGAACGTTTTCATTGGACAGTAACGGTCGTCCTAAATGTGTGAGTTTCCAAAATGCTGAAAGCTGATTGCGTGATGTTTGTTTCTGTTTTCTTTTGTCTTTGTTTTTTTGTTTCTTCTCTTGTCCATTTCCCAGTTTTTCGCTTCGTAATGTTTTCGTTTTGGAATCTTTATCTGCAAACTTTTCTCTTCTCAATAGGTTGATGGGGTTGCAATCTTTTGTGCCAAATTTACTTATTCTTATGTGGGTAGAAGTATTTTTCAGATTTGTTTTTTTTTTAAATTATGAGTGAGTTAAACATTTGTTCGTTGAATGTACAAGGATGTGTAGACACCAAGAAAAGTCGTCAGACTTTCTTGTGGTTGAAAGAAAAATCTTTCCATATTTATTTCTTACAAGAAACACACTCGTTGAGGGACTGTGAATCTGTTTGGAAAAACGAATGGGGTTATAAAATTTTGTTCAGTCACGGGTCGTCTTCATCAAGAGGAGTCACTATTTTGTTTAAAAATAACTTTCCCTTTGTTATTCATAAAACATGGTGTGATGATGATGGCAGGTGTATTATTTGCGAGGTCACAGTCAATGACCGTAGATTGGTATTATGTAACATTTATGCACCAAATACTGACGAACCGTCTTTTTTTGAGTCAATTTTTGAAAATATCCAAAATAATTTTACAGATGCAGAACTCATCCTAGGAGGGGATTTCAATTTTGTACAGAATGTTCATATTGATAAGTCTGGTGGAAGGCCATCCATGCATTTTCGATGTCGAGATATTGTCCACCAAATATCAGAAATGTTGGATTTAGCTGACGTACGGAGGATTTTGAATCTGAACACTCGTAGATACACATGGAGGCAAAAGAAGCCTCCTGTGCACTGTAGATTAGATTTTTTCCTTTTGTTGTTCAGCCTCCTGAGCCAAACTACCAAAGCAAATATTAGCCCAGGTTTTCGTACAGATCACTCTCTTGTTGCTATTTCTATAATCTTGGATAAGGTTAAACGTGGTCCAGGTTTCTGGAAATTGAATTGTTCTCTCTTGTCTGAAATGGATTACATCAATCTCATCAATGCTTGCATCCAAGAAACAAAAGACACTTATGCAAATGATCCAGATGTAGATGAGCAGCTGTTATGGGAAATGATCAAGTGTAATGTACGTGCTGAGACAATTCAGTATGCTGCAAGGAAGAGGCGTAAAGAACAGACGTTACTTTCCACCTTAGAGCATGATATTTTAGAACTAGAAAAGAAAATTCTGGCAGAGCCATCTCAGCAAATTGAAACTGAGTTATCTGAGAAGCTTTCTGAACGCGAGAAAAATAGATTGACATGTATACACAAGGTGCGATGATTAGATCTAAAGCTAGGTACTATGAACATGGTGAGAAGAGTTCTAAATATTTTTTTTCACTCGAAAAACTTAATTTTAGAAATAAGTCAATTTTGAAGCTGATTAAGGATGATGGGTCTCCCACGACTGATTCTACCACAATTTTAAGTTTGGAAAAGACCTTTTATCAGAATTTATATTTCACTCGTAACAATTTCAACACCTGTGATACTGCAGTTATTGACGACTTTTTCCCGGAGGGCGTTGATATTCCCAAGTTAAGTCCTCGTGAGAGGCAGAGTTGTAAAGGTCGCATAGACAAGAATGAGCTGTTGTTTGCCCTCAAATCAACTGATAACGGTCATTCGCCTGGAACAGATGGCATTCCGGCAGACTTCTACAAAGTCTTTTGGAATGTGATCTCCGACAGTTTGGTCAATTCCCTGAATTCAGCCATAGTTAAAAATCAGTTTTCAATTTCACAACGAAGAGGTGTCATTTCGCTCATTCCTAAAAAAGATAAGAACCCATGGTATCTTAAAAATTGGAGACCTATTTTGCTCTTAAATGCTGACTACAAACTTGCTTCTAAAGCCATTTCATTTCGTATACGTAACGTTCTTCCATCTATCATCAACCCTGATCAGACAGGTTTTGTTAAGTCCAGGTACATTGGTGAAAACATTCGTACACTCATGGAAATTATTGATATCACCGAAAGAGAAGAAATTCCTGGTTTAGTTTTTACGGTCGATTATGAGCAAGCTTTTGATTCTCTGGACTGGAATTTTCTTTTTAAAGCTCTGTCTTATTTTAATTTCTGCGACAGTATAGTTCAGTGGGTGAAACTGTTCTATTCAAATCCTATTTCCTGTGTTATGAACAATGGCTGGTCTTCGGAGTTTTTCCCCATTGAGTGAGGTGTACGCCAGGGTTGTCCTTTGTCTCCATATTTATTTATAATTTGTGCAGAGTTATTTGCAGCAAAGATAAGACTGGACACTTTGATTCAAGGTATTACTATTGGTGGTCATGAGTATAAAATCTCACAGTACGCAGATGACACAAATATTTTCATGAATGGCTCTGAACAGTCACTCAATCAAGTTTTGCTTACTTTGGATAACTTTGAAAAGATCTCTTATGACAAATCAAAGGTTTTTAGCTCCCATAGCCATATGTATATATGGCAATGGAAGCTATTCTTATAGGCTAGGGAAATGTCTATGTATGTATGTATGTATGTCTGTATGTCTGTATGTCTGTCCGTCAACATCAAAAACTCCAAAACCGCTGCACATTTCATCTTGATATTTGGTGTGTACACGGATGATGGGCTGTAGATGAGATTTTGTTCAAATGAAGTTGTCATTGCCAAAAATATGCAAATTAAATGAAAAAATGTAAAAACAGTCAAAATTGAAAAACTCAGTAACCACTGAGCAGATTACATGAAAAATTTGCATGTAAGTACTTTTGGCTGACCTGAAATGATTGTGCTTGATATTGTGAAAATATGCAAATTAGTGCCAAAAAAGGCGTTTTTGGTAAAAAATCTTCTTCTTCATAACCGCTGGTCAGACAGCTTTGATATTTGGTATACAGATCCCTAGGGATAACCCAACTTGGATTTGTTCAAATTGTGATGAAATATGCAAATCTGTATTTTTAAGGAATTTTTTTGTCATTTTTGGTCAAAAATTTATTTCATCAAAACCGCTCGTCTGACAGCTTTGATATTTGGTATACAGGTTCCTACAGATAAACTAAATATGATATATAGAATATATGATGAAATCTGCAATTTTGTATTTTTGGTGCAATTTTTGCCATTTTTGGTCAAAAAATGTGTTTCTCAAAAACTACTTGTCTGATGCCTTTGATATTTGGTATACAGGTTCCTAGGGGTTCTCTTAGTGTGATATAGTGAAATTTGATGAAATCTTCAATTTTTGTATTTTTGGGTCAATTTTTGCCGTTTTTGGTCAAAATATTTGTTTCTCAAAAGTTAGTCATGTGATAGCTTTGATATTTGGTATACATTTTTATACATGATTATGATGAAATCATCAATTTTGTATTTTTGCAGCTAATTTTGCCATTTTAGGTCAGGCCATCCTGCAATGAGCTATCAAAGATCTCAACCTTCTTCATCAATACATGTCACGAAAAGTTGCTCTCCACATAACACAGCAGAGCTCTGTCGACTATTGGGTCGCTTGTTTTTTTCAAAACCGCTGGTCAGACAGCTTTAATGTATGGCTAACAGGTCCCTAGGATGACCTTAGTGAGATGATTTCATAGAGTCAGGAAATACTTAATTTTGTATCCATGTCTATAGTAGCTTCAGGGACATTGGCCCTATGTTTAAGATAATGCGGTGATGCAGAAAGCATTTGAAATGGTAAACTGTATTTGGTGTTGAAATGCGGTAAAAAATAATGAGAAAACATAGCTGAGGTGATTTCAGCAGGTTTGGTTTCCAACAAATATATTCAAAGTTTTTTTTCAATGTTAAAGAGTGATGGAGGGGGGGGGAGTCCTGGCAGATTTTGAAAAAAATCCAAACAAATGTCAATAAAAAAATCAGCCACAGAAGGTTTGTCAAAAAGAAAAGGTGGGATAGTGGGAAAAAAAGAATGTACAATGTATCGGATAAAAAAGATAATGTTCCTCATCAATCTTCCAGACAACCCCTTTTATCAAATGGTACACCCCTGATGTATTTTTGTGTGCAATTAACCATGCAGTGTATTTTAGTTTAAGATGTCAATCAAGTTAGGTAAGGATTTGAAAGGAATAGTCAAGTTCACCACAGTTAAATTTCTTAACTTTATCTTTTGTGTCATCATCCTTGTGTAATTGGTTAAGTTTGTAAGTTGCTCCAGATGTGGATGTACCAGCTGTTCTGGAAGAAAACAATGTTTACTTTTCCCTGTAGGGTTTCTGAGTTGATGATTATATGTTGAAATCTCTCCATGTATCTGGTGCATGGGCAAAATGTAAATATCGGTTGCATGTTATGTATTAAGTCTATGTCAAATATTGTAAATGAAAAATCATGAACAGTTTGCTGTGTGCTTGTAAAAGATAACATGTTTGTCAATACATATTAAAGCTGCCTTGCAGTTTGATTGTCTTCAAAATTATCACAGAAGTAGAAAACAAAAAGGAACTAATCAAATTGCTGTAACATATTCACCCTCAGTGTCTGTAGGCCTATACTTAACTATTTTATCATTACATTCAGCTTTTTGTTATATCTTTATCACTCTTCATGGGCCAAGGCACATTTGGGGTCAATGTCATCACTCTGTGCCAGTCTGTGAATGTCAGTCTGTCTGTATGTGTATGTCCATGTTTCATACAATTGTTGGTTTGTTTTGATAACTGTATGGGAGCGAACAGTGATTATTGTCACTATTTTTAAAATTGGGTCCCTTCATCACCAGAGGATTAACTATAACATTCGTAATCTGGTGGTATGGTCAAATGGTCCAATCGATTGTCTCGGAGTTATCATTCCCCTAACTGATAAAAGTACTATTTTTAAGTTGAACTACGTACCCAAAATGAAATCTATGATATCCGTCCTCAACACCTGGTCCACAAGAAATCTTTCTCTTCTTGGAAAAATTGCCATTTTGAAAAGTTTTATCCTTTCCAAGCTATCCTACCTCGCTTCTGTTTTACCAAACCCCCTGAGAAAGTTTTTCAAGAAATAGATCGTATAATTTTCAAGTTCATTTGGAATAATAAAGGAGATAGAATTAAGAGAAGTACGCTCATGAACGATCAAGAATTAGGGGGCCTTCGTGCTCCTAATTATAGAGTGACTTGCAAGTCGATGAAGGTCGGTTGGGTAAAAAGACTGGTTGAAACAAAAACAGAAAGCCCAATCTGTTGTCGTCTGTTGGAAGTTTATTTGTGTTCCAGTGTAACTTGCATACCCGGGATATACCATCATGTATTAAAGTATATCCTTTTTTGAATGATATGATGTATTCCTGGTGTACGCTTAATCTTCAGAAGGATGTGTACTCCCAATCAGAGGCTATCAAATATTCTGGTTGCTGGAAAAACTGTATTTTTGAGAAATTTCCATGACATTAATGTAAATTTCATTTCTGACTTTTTCCTTAATGGTGTTAAAATGGATTATCAGACCTTCACTAATAGATATCACATACGTATTGATTTCATTTCTTATTGTAGTATTTTGAAAGCAATTTCTTTGTATGAGAGAAAACACAATATGACTATGCGTTTGCCAATGAATACTTACCATTCTGATATTTACAAACAAACATTTGATAAGAATTCATCTGGAATTGTGTATTGGAGTCTTATAAAAGGAATTGTAACAATGCCAGAAAAGGCCATGAGTTCTTGGTCGCTTTTATTTGGTGTTTTTTACAAAATCATTTGGAAGAAATTTTTTTGTCTTCCATACAAATGTACTATAGAAAGTAAAAGTAGAAGCTTTCAATTCAACCTTATTCATAGAAATATTTTTACAAACACAATTTTAAAGAAAATAGGTAAGATTGAGAGTGAAATGTGTATAATTTTTGCTGTCAAACACACGACTCCCTTCTTCATCGATTTTAGACTTGTCCCATTGTAACTGCCTTTTGGAGAGAATTTATTCTGTATGTTTTTGATTTTTTTTACATCGATATCACCCTTGATGCAATGTCTGTCTTCTTTGGTTATGATCTAAATTAGTCCAGTCATTTTAGGCCAAAAAAGGGGGTAACCCATCACAAATTGCAACAGAATTTATTTTTTCACCATTCATCTCAAAAAAACCCATATAAAAACATATCAAAAGTCTTCCAAAATCCGAGGAGTGGAAAACCGCCTAATTTGCATAAATCCAAAATGGCCGCCCCGGTATTATAGTTTCAACGCTTTTGGCCACTTACTGCCCAATATTGGTCCGATTTTAATAATTTTTTTTTATTTCCATATACCTTGTACATTCCCTTTATATTTCAGACATTTTTACAATAATTCCATCGTTATTATTTACAAAACAGGGACATGAGTCCGAATTTTACTGTAAAACAATAGTATTCTCACACACTATGTCTTGTAATCAATACTTGTTTTATTTTACACGATACAAATGTCTGTAATGTGAAATAAATAAATAAATAGATAAATAGATAGATAAATAGATAGATACATAAATAAATAAATAAATAAATAAATAAATAAATAAATAAATAAATAAGAAAGAAAGACAAGAAAGACAAGAAAGACAAAATTATTCATCAGTTGTTGTTCGTCTTTGCTAGTAAAGGGAAAGCAACTCCACTTCATATTTTGGTTGTTTGCGTTTTGTGAGTGATATTGTGTATAATATAAGTGTATATCATGTTTGGCTGCTTTGTGTAAAATGTTGCTCAGCCATGGCGAGACGTACCTGTAATTTACGTGTCTTGTGTTTATCCGCACTGGAGCGGAGAGATTGCTGTGACACTACGATACTTTGGCGCTACGTTTCGAAAACAGAGTTTTCTTGGGTACACACTTGGAGATAGGTTCGGATTAGAGAGAGACAGAATGGCCGGAGAGAGCTTTGTATTGTGTCTTAGTATGACCAAGTTCAAAGATAAAAAAAGGAAACACATAAACAAGAATCATAGAATGACAAACATAACGAAAAGTCACAATTGAACAAAACTGAGCACTACATCAAACAACTCAGATTCATTAAGAACCTATCAACACACAAACTCACAAACATTGAAATCAACGTACTTAGCAAAGGCTTAAAATTCATTCCCACAACAAATCGTCCTAACAGAATCCACCTGTTAGGGGACATAAAATATACATTCCGAAAATGAGACTCCGATATATCATGAGACACAGACCGTACAACACCCAGTCAAAATGAACTCGAAATGGATCCCACATACAACCGAGAACACAAAACTAGAAAATTATTTAGAAGCAACAAAATTGGCTGTTGTTAACACACCTATTCGAAACACAAAAAAAAACAACATGACACGTGCAGAACAAATAGTGTTCAAAACGCTATCAAAAGACAAGAAGATAACCATCAAACCGTTTGATAAAGGACGGGGGACAGCAATTTTAAACACTGATGATTACATAAGGGAATGTCAACTTAACGATCAACAATACTACACAAAATTGGCAACAGATGACACAAAAAATACAATAGAAGACATACCGGTACACAATCTCATAACAGAAATGTACAATGAAAAACACATTGACCATCACACATATGAATATTTGAATCCAGTCGATAGAAAAATAAGAACGCCACTTTGGTACCTTCTACCGAAAATACACAAAGTGCCGCCATCAGGAGCTATGTTCGTAGTACGGCCAATCATAAGTGGATGCTCCTGTCCAACATTTCACATATCAGAATTCATTGACCATTTTCTCAAACAAATCGTCAAGGAAGAACCAACATACATCAAAGACAACAGACTTTATACGGAAAATTGAGACAATCAAAGTTCCGGCCAAAGTGACTCTAGTAACACTGGATGTAATTTCCATGTACACGAATACACCACATGATGAGGTAATTGAATCAATCGGCAGAGCATTAAATCAGGAAAGATCATCAAACAGTTACATAATCAAGTAACCACCAATGAAACACATGATAGCTCTGCTAGAAGTAATCTTAAAAAAAACAACACATTCGAATTCAACGATGAATTCTACTGGTAAATATAGGGATGCTCGATGGGATCCCCGTCTTCTCCAGAAATAGCAGATATTACATTTCATGAGACACAAACGAGAATAATACAGAAACGCAAACAACAAATATCCACCTGGCTGAGGTTCAGGGACGATGTTTTTCTGATTTTCATCGGAACACAACACGAACTCAATGAATTCATATGAAACATCAACAAAATGCATCCTACTTTCAATTTTTCGTTTGAAAGCTCCTCTCAAGAAATCACATATTTAGACCTATCTACAAAGATCGTCGATACAACAAAGATAATATTCTCGACATCAACACACACACAAAGCCAACAGATACTTTTCAATTCTTACAAAGAAACTTATGCCATCCGGCAGCAACATTCAAAGGTCTGATCAAAGGTGAATCATTACGATACATCAGAACATGTAAGAACGAAATCGATTTTACACAAAAAGTCACACAATTTAGTGAAAAATTACAAGACCGACAATACAAATAAATGAAATAGAAAGCATTATCAGAGAGACAGATCATAAAAGCAGAAAAAGACTGCTTGAACAACAAAAAGAAAGAAATAACGCCACCAACAATACCAACATATAGCCTGTTCATAGAAACAACAAAAATCAAGCAAGCCCTGACAGAAAACTGGAGTGAACTTGAAAAAGACGAAACACTAAAAACAAGTCATCGTTGATGACACAGTCCCCACTTGTTAATGGGTACTTTGATTAAAGGTCCTCAGAGAGGATAGAGTCATCTTCATTAGGTCTGTGATAAAACAAGTCATCGTTGATGACACAGTCCCCACTTGTTAATGGGTACTTTGATTACATGTCCTCAGAGAGGATAGAGTCCTCTTCATTAATTAGGTCTGTTTTAAAAATACTTTGATACAGATAGCGCTCAATGGCCAAGAATGACCTACATACAAGAAAGACCTTCATGTGTATGACATAGGTTAATGTCCTTGTACCAACTTTGAAGAAAATCGGTTGAGATATGCCTGAGTATTATGGCTCTGTACATGAAAAAATCGTAACAAAATGGCTGCACGGCAGCCATATTGGATCGTATCACATAACAAATTGACATGCATATGTATGACATTAGTCAATCTCCTTGTACCAACTTTGAATAAATTCGCTTGATACATGTCTGAGTATTATGGCTCTGTACATGAAAACATCGTAATAAAATGGCTGCCTAGCGGCCATATTGGATCGTATCACAAAACAAATAGACATACATATGTATGACATAGGTCAATGTCCTTGTACCAACTTGGAATAAAATCGGTTGAGATATGCCTGAGTTTTGGCTCTATACATGAAAAAATTGTAATAAAATGGCCGCCTGGCGGCCATATTGGATGGTATCACAAAACAAATCGACGTGCATATCTATGACATTGGTCAATGTCCTTGTACCAACTTTGAATAAAATTGGTTGAAACATGTCTGAGTTATGGCTCTGTACATGAAAAAATTGTAATAAAATGGCCGCCTGGCGGCCATACTGGATCGTATCACAAAACAAATTGACTTGCATATCTATGACATTGGTCAATGTCCTTGTACCAACTTTGAATAAAATTGGTTGAAACATGTCTGAGTTATGGCTCTGTACATTAAAAAATCGTAATAAAATGGCCGCCAGGCGGCCATATTGGATCGTATCACAAAACAAATCGACATGCATATCTATGACATTGGTCAATGTCCTTGTACCAACTTTGAATAAAATTGGTTGAAACATGTCTGAGTTATGGCTCTGTACATGAAAATATCGTAATAAAATGGCCGCCTGGCGGCCATATTGGATTGTATCACAAAACAAATCGACGTGCATCTGTATGACATATGAAGTAATCCTTGTACCAAGTTTGAATGAAATCGCTCCTTGCATCTCTGAGATATCTGCGTGAACGGACGGACGCACGGACGCACGCACGACGCACGGACATGACCAAACCTATAAGTCCCCCCGGACGGTGTCCGTGGGGACTAAATACTTTTGAATAAATTTGCTTGATACATGTCTGAGCTGTAGTTCAGGACATGAAAAAATCGTAATAAAATGGCCGCCTAGCGGCCATATTGGATTGTATCACTAAACAAATTGGTGTGCATATCTATGTCATTGGTCAATGTCCTTGTACCAACTTTGAATAAAATCGGTTGAAACATGCCTGAGTAATGGCTCTATACATGAAAAAATCGTAATAAAATGGCCATACGGCAGCCATATTGGATCGTATCACAAAACAAATCGACATGCATCTGTATGACATATGAAGTAATCCTTGTACCAAGTTTGAATGAAATTGCTCCTTGCATCTCTGAGATATCTGCGAGAATGGACGGATGCACGCATGCACGCACGCACGCACGGACCCACACACAGACATGACCAAACCTATAAGTCCCCCTGGATGGTGTCCGTGGGGACTCAAACCATCTGCACAAAGTTTCATCAAATTTGGTACAGTTGTACCAGAAACTGCTCAAATCTCAAATTATGCCAATTAGACCTAATTATGCATGCCACACCAATATAAATAGACCTGCATACGTATGCCATAGTGTAGTATCCTTGTACCAAGTTTAAAAAGAATTGGCACAGGAATATCTCAGATATCTGCATTCATGAGCCCCTATGCATAGACACAGCATTAATATTAATTTCATCCTGGAACGCCTGTGGATCATACCTGGGGACCCTGTGGATGGATATCAAATACAGGAAAGAAAACGGCCGTCACACAGCCATTTATGATCGAATCATTACAAAAATCGGCATGCATATATATGTGATAGGGATTAATATAGGTACCAACTTTCAATGCAATCGCGCCCAGCATCGCTGAGAAATTTACGTGAACGAACGCACAGTCGTAAAATATAGGAAACAAAATGGCCGCCACGCAGCCATTTTAGACCAGATCAAAAAAAAAATCAATGTGCATATGTATAACATATAGAGTAATCTATGTACCAAGTTTGAATGGAATCGCTCCTAGCATCACTGAGAAATTTGCGTGAACATGCGCACCGACATCAAATACAGGAAACAAAATGGCTGCCAGACGGCCATTTTGAATCGGACCGTAAAACAAATGGACGTGCATATGTATGGCATAAGTGATAATCCTTGTACCAAGTTTGAATGAAATCGCTCCAGGCGTCTCTGAGATATCTGTGTGAACGGACGGACGGACGCACGCACGCACGCACGCACGCACGCACGGACATGACCAAACCTATAAGTCCCCCCGGACGGTGTCCGTGGGGACTAAAAATTGTTCCAAAACCAACCTATAATCGCATATATTTATTAGAAGGAACAGAAATATAGGTGACACACTTATAAGCGCCAGACTTCACAAAAACTACAATAGCTCAAACTCAGGGTCACACGAACCTACACAAACACAACGAGATCAAACTGTAGACATTCTAACTTCCCTACTTGTGAACAACAAACGTAAGTGGAACAACATATTAGCAAATTAAAAAATCTAACAATAAATCAATTGTGCTCACCAATCAAAAATGAATTTTAAGTGGCTGATGAAGAAAACTCTGTTTTCGAAACGTAGCGCCAAAGGATCGTAGTGTCACAGCAATCTCTCCGCACCAGTGCGGATTAACACAAGACACGTAGATTACGGGTACGACTCGCCATGGCTAAGCAACATTTTACATAAAACAGACAAACATGATATACACTTATATTATACACAATATCATTCAAAAAAACGCAAACAACCCAAATATGAACGATGTGCGGAGTTGCTTTTCCTTTACTACCAATACTATTTAATTCCCATGTGATCTGTACACCTTCCAGGAGACTTTAAAGCCCCTCTCCCTTTGCTCGGCTCTCCCGCGCTGGCACACTTTGTCAATTCAGGCGCGGCTGTTTATCTACAATTTGGGTAAAATAAACAGCATTTGGGAAACTGGTAATTTTACAATTACCAGCTAGTATTGAACCTCATGTTGAGTTTCACAACTATGGTGACAACCAGTGTACCCTGGTAACACAATATCAACACTATAGATATAACTAGACTACAAACCAGGTTGACTATGTTTGATATGAATAAACAGCCAATTTTTTATAGGACAAATGTTATAAAAAATGCGTAAGTTCAGCCGGTGGCTTTTAATGTGAAATAGGGAATAGGTTATTGGCAAATTAACAGCCAAAAACAAAATGGATAATTACATATTCTGTATTAGTTATATACTGAGATTGCTTTCAATATATTTCACACCATATATGTTAGCATCTTGCAAAACAAGTCATTGACAATGACATAGTCCCCACTTGTAATAGGAGTATTAGTCTTGAGGGGGCAGGGAAATGAGGTCATTAAGAAGTATCACTAAAGTGTATATGTTCAGATCTATGGACACATAGGTCTATGTCATTGTTCCAATTTGAAACAAGAGGCATGTCTAAGTTCTGGTTCTAAATCGGGAAAAAGATCAAACCTCTAGCTGTATTGGCCAGCCAAGAAATACATATGTGCATAATAAATGAGGTACAAGATGTGACATCTTAAGGTCTATTATCCTATCAAAATTGAAGCGTAAAGAACTTGTGATTACTGAGTTATGCATATATATGCATATTCAAGGTCTAAGGTCATCAAGGTCACGTGACATTTTGAAAAAAAACATTGTATTGCTAATTAATCCATATATGCCAAAATTCAGACCTCTAGCTCTATTGGCTTGCCCACAATTATATATGGGCATAATTAACGAGGTAAAGCATGTGTTGTCATAAGGTCTCCCATCCTACTAAATATAAAGGACATAACACTTGTGGTACTTATTTATTGACATAATCGTGTATTTTAGGTAAAAGGTTATCGAGGTCACATGACATTTTGTCAAAAAATTTCTATCCTATAGTCTATCCCTATATACTAAAAATCATACATTTACCTCTATTGGCTTGTTCAAAATTAGATATGCACATAATGAATCAGGTACAATATGTGGCGTCATAAGGTGTCCCATCATACCAAATGTGAAGGGTGTAGCACTTGTGGTTCCTGAGTTATGGACAAATATGTATATTTGGGGTCAAAGGTCACCGAGGTCACGTGACATTTTGTCAAAAAAATTGTATTGCTAAGTTATCCCTACATACCAAAAATCAGACCTCTAGCTCTATTGGCTTGCTCAAAATTAGATATGCACATAATTAATGAGGAACAATATGTGGCGTCATAAGGTGTCCCATCATACCATATATGAAGGGTGTAGCACTTGTGGTTACTGAGTTATGGACAAATATGTATATTTGAGGTCAAAGGTCACCAAGGTCACGTGACATTTTGTCAAAAAAAATTGTATTGCTAAGTTATCCCTATATACCAAAAATCAGACCTCTAGCTCTATTCGCTCACTCAAAATTAGATATGTGCATAATTAATGAGGTACAATATGTGGCGTCATAAGTTGTCCCATCATACCAAATATGAAGGGTGTAGCATTTGTGGTTACTGAGTTTTGGACAAATATGTATATTTGAGGTCAAAGGTCATTGAGGTCACATTACATTTTTCAAAATAATTGTATTGCTAAGTTATCCCTATATACCAAAAATCAGACCTCTAGCTCTATTGGCTCGCTCAAAATTAGATATGTGCATAATTAACGAGGTACAATATGTGGCGTCATAAGGTGTCCCATCATACCAAATATGAAGAGTGTAGCACTTGTGGTTACTGAGTTATGCACAAATATGTATATTTGAGGTCAAAGGTCATTGAGATCACTTGACATTTTGTCAAAAAAATTGTATTGATAAGTTATCCCTACATACCAAAAATCAGACCTCTGGCTCTATTGGCTCGCTCAAAATTAGATATGCACATAATTAATGAGGTACAATATGTGGTGTCATAAGGTGTCCCCATCACACCAAATATGAAGGGTGTAGCATTAGTGATTACTGAGTTATGGACAAATATGTATATTTGAGGTTAAAGGTCACCAAGGTCACGTGACATTTGTCAAAAAAATTGTATTGCTAAGTTATCCCTATATACCAAAAATCAGACCTCTAGCTCTATTGGCTCGCTCAAAATTAGATATGCACATAATTAATGAGGTAAAATATGTGGCGTCATAGGGTGTCCCATCATACCATATATGAAAGGTTTAGCACTTGTGGTTACTGAGTTATGGACAAATATGTATATTCGAGGTCAAAGGTCACCAAGGTCACGTGACATTTTGTCAAAGTGTCTGAGATATCTGCGTGAACGGATGGACTCATGGACTGACATGACCCAATCTATGAGCCCCCTGGACTTTATCTGTGGGGACTAAAAACTGTGTCACTGCATCCTTTTTGCAATATGAATACGATGAGAAACTAAATTTTTATTTATCTTGGCCTTATACATGGGAGCCTATGTACTGCCTTATAGATGGGAGTCTATGGACTGCCTTATACATGGGAGTCTATGGACTTCCTTATACATGGGAGTCTATGGACTGCCTTATACATGGGAGTCTATGGACTGCCTTATACATGGGAGTCTATGGTCTGCCTTATACATGGGAGTCTATGGACTGCCTTATACATGGGAGTCTATGGTCTGCCTTATACATGGGAGTCTATGGTCTGCCTTATACATGGGAGTCTATGGAGGTGAAAACTAAAAAGTCCTCTACCACGGCCAAATTTGATCGCATTGTGAAACAAATCGACGTGCATCTGTATGAGGTATGGTACTATCCTTGTACCAAGTTTGAACGAAATCGCTCCAGGCGTCTCTGAGATATCTGCGTGAACGGACGGACGCACGGACGCACGGACGGACGCACGGACGCACGGACATGACCAAACCTATAAGTCCCCCCGGACGGTGTCCGTGGGGACTAATAAACCATTTATTTTATTTACTCCGATCAGTAAGAGCATGAAGAAAGGAGAGAAAATGATAGAGAAAACAGTGTGAAAATCTCAGTAATACTTTATGGGTCGCCTGTGCTTATACATGGGAATCTATGGACTGCCTTATACATGGGGGTCTATGGAGGTGAAAACTAGTGTGAAAATCTCAGTATACTTTATGGGTCGCCTGTGCTTATACATGGGAATCTATGGACTGCCTTATACATGGGGGTCTATGGAGGTGAAAACTAGTGTGAAAATCTCAGTAATACTTTATGGGTCGCCTGTGCTTATACATGGGAGTCTATGGACTGCCTTATACATGGGGGTCTATGGAGGTGAAAACTAAAAAGTCCTCTAACATGGCCAAATTTGATCGCATTGTGAAACAAATCGACGTGCATCTGTATGAGGTAGGGTACTATCCTTGAACCAAGTTTGAACAAAATCGCTCCAGGCGTCTATGAGATATCTGCGTGAACGGACGGACGCACAGACGCACGCACGCACACACGGACGCACGGACGGACGCACGGACATGACCAAACCTATAAGTCCCCCCGGACGGTGTCCGTGGGGACTAATTAGACTAGTATTGATTGGAAGGTGAAGTGTGTGTTTGTGTACCATTGTTTTACCCTGAAATTCAGACTTGTGTGCCTATTTTATAAATAACTACAATTGGAAATGCCCTAAAACTGTTGGAAATTAGAAGAGAATGTACAATTTATAAGAAAATAAAAAAAATATTGTCCAAATCGGACTGATATCGCGTAATATGTGGTCATAAGTGTTGATTCCATAATACCGGGGGCGGCCATTTTTGATTTATGCAAATTATGCATTGTTCCACTCCTTGTGTATTTATCTATTTACTTATTTTATTTATTTATTTATTTAACATTACAGACATTTGCACCTTATAAAATCATGAAACAAGTATTGATTAGAAGACATTGTGTGTGAGAACACCATTGTTTTACAATTATGTTCCTGTTTTGTAAATAAAAACAATGGAATTTTTGTAAACATGTCTAAAATATGATGAAAATGTACAAGGTACATGGAAATAAAAAAAAATTACCAAAATCGGACCAATATTGGGCAGTAAGTGGCCAAAAGCATTGAACCTATAATACTGGGGCGGCCATTTTGGATTTATGCAAATTAGGCACTTTTCCACTCCTTGGATTTTGGAAGACTTTTGATATGTTTTTCTATAGGTTTTTCTGAGGTGAGTAGTGAAAAAATAAATTCTGTTGCAATTTGTGGTGGGTCATTTCATATTTTGACTGGACTAAATGCTAAGGACATTCTTTTGGAGCATTTACTTATTTTGGCAAAGACATATGTCAACAACTGTTTTATAATTTCTGTGAGGTTGTCAAGTTCTGCTTTTATAAACACGGTCAGAACAGTGAGGGACGTAGAAAGAAATATTGCTGTAAAGAATGGAACTCTTGAGAAACATTTGTCAAAATGGAAACATTATGTGTAGTCCTTTTGAAGTTTCCTTTTCCTTTTTTTTGTGCCGTGTAGTTTGTCCTTTTCTTTGTCTCTCTTTGTTGCTTGTTAGTTTTTTTGTCAGCTTCGTGTAGCTGTTTTGTCTCTGTATCTTTCTTTTGTCCGCTTAATAAAAAAAATAAATAAATAATAATATATTTTATATTTTATTGGATTTACATCACATTTATGGCAATTTACATCATCACATTTATGGCAATAAAAGTGTAATAAAATAAGTTCAAACTTAAAAGATAAAATAATAGTGACATTTTCCAAACTTAATTATTTTAGACAACGTAAACGATTTGGAGTTCCTTCTTGTGGCAGCTCAGAACAATAACGGTTTATACGAAATGATCAAATTTATTTTTACAGTGCAGATTAAGACAGTACTTCCTTTTAAAAAAGTCTAGTTTCAATCATTGTTAAAAACAGTCGGGTTTCAGGCATTTTTCCACACAACTGTACAACAACATTGCAATAGTATATTAACATCATCTCGAAGTCAACCGCGGATCCTATCAAGCAGAAGCTTACCCAGCTGACAATTTTCTGAACTGTCAATTTATTTGGAGGCCTAAACCATGGTTTAACCACAACGGATTCACAAGCTATTAACTTTGCTCGCTAGTCTGGACGCCAACCACGACTCCTATCGAGCCGATACTTTCCAGGTTGCGTCTTTCAAAAGTATTAATTTAGTTTAGATAATGTAAACGAATAGGGGTCGCTTTGGGCTAAACATGAATGTACAAAAATAAATCCATGTGCTAACTTTGCTCACTAACGCGCTATTCGAACCATGCACTTACTAGGCCGACATTTTTCTACGGTCAATTTATTTTAAACAACATCAGCGAATAGGGCTCGATTTTCAGCTAAGCATGAATGGCCATGCACTCAATTTCAACGACATATTGCCGTAAACACTTCTACATATACCTTACCCCTATATTTTCACAGTACATGTCCACAATGCAACTTTAACCACCCTACCAGTATGAACACAATCAGCCGTGATAAACATTATCAAACAATATAGTCCCACAGCCTTCGTAAGACCTTGACGTCAGTGTACACGTTGTCTACACATCACCCACGGTTCCTATCAAGCCGAAACTTACAATGATAAGTTTCTATCGCATAGTATCAATGACATTTTGGTGAGGCGGCCTGCAGAAAGAGACTTCAGCATGCAGCATTTCACTGAAAACAGCCCTTTGAAAGAATGGTTACAGTCAATGCAACATTTATGCAAATAAACTTAAAACTATTCATGACCACAATCTCACCTATCGCTCTCATCCTATCGTGACGTCATTTATACAATAACAATCATGTCCCATACACTCTCCTCTATCGCACAATACACAAACAAAATGTCACAAAGCTTCTTTCCAATATCAATAATGATAATTTATACCATACCTTTGTCTTGACCTACAGTAGTATCTTCTGTTCTCGATTTCGATATCAAAGCCCGTATATTAAGAGTCCTTTCTTCTCTCACTGAACGGGTTGATCACACCATACACGTTTTTGATCCAAATGCACACACAAAACAAAGTCCCGTAGTAGCGCATTCCAGCCATTTTCAAATGTGAGAAATCAAAAACATTAAATCTGTTGTTTTTTATCAATTTTATTACCAAAAGCGCGTGAAAATCTCTGATACTTCGAATCAGCCATCCTGCATATTTCTAACATTCATCAAAATCTCATTTCTGTTCCACAACCCATAAAACAGTCCACAATGCAGGATCGGTGTACATTCCAAAACTACATATTTGAAAGACCCCTAAAATTAATTAGTTAAAAGGGGGTTAGAAATTTCCCAAAACTATCTAACCGCTGCTCCGTTTGGCTCCATTTTTCCGAATCGGAACCTTGGAACCAGTCTGAATATCTGTACCAAATATCAATGCAGTCTGTTCAGCGGTTTTTGACTTTTTGCCATTTACGGAAAATGGGCACTGTCCGACATCGGTTGAAGCTAACCCAATATCACAATTTCCAGTTGTGATAAAAAGACTAGGAGAAGTTGAGTATTTTCTTGTTTTTCATTGTGAAGGATTTCAAGAGACATTTTCCTATTGTCAAACTTTCAATAGCAGAATTTACAGCTGACACGTCCTACATTATTGGCGTACTTTACAATAGTATTATTTCTTGTCCTGTTGTAATGCAATACAGCAAAATAGTCACTTAAGTTTTTCAGATTTCAAAAAAGAATTAACACACCAAATTCTAACATTGTGTATTGATGTAAACTATGATAGTAATGAACTTGAGAAATTTTCACATGGTCAACATGATTGTTGAAATTCTACATAACGTTGTACCATTTTGAATATAGAAAGTGCGCAATACTGGCCATTAAATCTACCGCAATGTTACAAGTTCTTCAGCTGAAGTGGGATGGATTGCAACTGTACTATCAAAGTCTGTCTTTGTGGCTCCCATCTGAATTGCAACAGCAAAACCTTGTAGCATTTCATCACATCCTACACCTTGCATGTGAAGACCAACAATCTGCAATTGAAAGTTACAATTATGACAACTTTACACATAATTTTTTGTAACATTTGTACCACTTTTTCATGTTATTTACATTTACAGAGGTCCATTCACTGCCTTGATCATGGTTTCAAAGAGTGAAGTGTATAGGATTGCTTGTATTTCACAAATAAGGGACAACAAATGAAAGTAGTAAAAGTTAGCACACTTCGTATCAGGTTTATTGCTTTGTACCAATATATTGCTACACCAACAGACAAATGAAAGCTGCTTGCTTAAACACTGTGAATCATCAGAGAGCAATCAGATGTCATAACTGCTGTATTAATGTTGTCCCTATCATTCTGGGAAAATTGACATACTATACTTGTCTGAGTATAAGCCCCTCCACAAGTTTCAGATGATTTTTGAAAATGCTGTACATCCCCGTATAAGCCCCTAACCTAAGTTTAACTCAAATACAGAAATGTTAGGAGAGTATTATGGAAGGTTAAAGTTGATAAAATTACTTTTCAGATCAAAGAAACTATGCAAAGATGTTAAAACAATGAAACAACAAGAGTTCCAGTGACAGCATCCTAAGGAAAATGGCAGGCTTCTCCGATACCTTTATGATACTGTGACCCCTGTCCCCTGTTACCTAAGTAAAATAGTCCAGCTCCCCAGTCATGTCTGCCATTGTTTATTTTCATTCATGTCCATGATGCTGGTTGTCATCCTCTATACATGCAATTTCATTTATTTGAAGCAATTATCGTCTTGTCTCATCTATGAAGAGTTTATCAATTTTACTGCTATGTTGTTGTTTTCATAAGATGCTGACTAGGAGAGTTGAGTTGCTTTTTTATGGGCAGCCAATGCATGTTAGTTCTCAGTTTCCACTGATTAAAATTTTGTGACTGGACATCAACAAGCATTCATGCAGGTCAAGTTATGAGTGCAAGTGCATACCTTTTCTTCAGATCCAACACAGATCAACTTCATCACAGTTTGTGTCTTATTTTCTGTAACAGCATTATATAATGGAACAAACTTCGACTGATATATTTTCAAACTATTCTTGCCATACTTGCTTTCAGCTTCAGCTGCAAGAGAGATAATTAGTATTAAGGACACTGTGCTTTCATTTGATCATCTTTGGTAGGTCAAAATGAAGAAAATAACAGCTATATTGTGGGACTGCTAATGGTTTTTAGCTCGCATTTGGTGTATGTATATATACCAAAGAGAGGTTATCACATAAGGTGAATCAGTCATTTGTATCTATTTGCATGTCTTCTGTGTGTATGTATGTATGTATGTATGTATGTCCACGTCAAAAACTCCTAAACTGCAGCACCTACTGTCTTAGTATTTGATGTACATGTGCACCTAGAGGTGGAGATGTGAATTTGTTCAAATGAACTTGTATGTGTCAAAAATATGCAAATGAGGGGAAAAAAGGAAAAACCCTGCAAACTGCCTAAACTCTGTAACAATTGGTCAGATTGGGTTGAAATTTGGCATGCAGGTTCCTTTAGGTATTCTAAATTATGTGTGTAAAAATCGGGATGAAATTTGCATGTTTCTATTTTTTGGGCAATTTTTTCAGTTTTTAGTCAAAAAATCATTTTCTCTGAAGACGCTTGTCTGATTGCTTTGAAAGTTGGTGTACATGTTCCTCAGGACAATACAAATTGTATTGAAATTTGCATATTCCTAATTTGGGGGCAATTTTGATAACTTTGATTTTTGGTATACAGGCTCCTAAGGTTGATCAAAATGTGATGTCTTCAAAGTCTGATGAAATCTGCAATTTTGTATTTTCAGGGCAATTTTTGTCATTTTCTGTTAAAATTTTTGTTTAGCTCTAAAACTAATGATCTGATGGCTTTGATATTTAATGTACAGGTTCCAATGGTTTATGTAAATATGATACATTGAAATTAGGATGAAATGTGCAATTTTGTATTTTTGGAGCATTTTGTCTCATTTAAAAAAAATTGACCAAATTGGTCAATTTTTTTTTCTAGAAAATACTTGTCTGATTGCTTTGATATTTAATGAGCAGGTTCCTAGTGTTTATCTTAATATTATATTAAAATTGGGTTATGGTAAAGTTTTTTTCTTAGTTGCTGATGGAAAATCAATTATAGAAATAATCTGTTGTACAGTATTGAAATGACATTTGGTTTGTAAATCCCTACAAATATTCTCATTCATATATGACCATGTCACAATGAGATGAACAATTGCACTATTTTATTTTGCTCTGTTGTTGTTGGTAAAAATATCTTTATAACAACTACTTCAAATGCTGGTTTGAAAATTAGCATGAAGGTTTCAGTAAGTTTCAGTACCATACATTATTCAGATTGTGTTGATTTATAAACAAAATGAATAAATTATAGAAGAGATTTTTTTAATTTTGCCAATTCTATACCTAATGTGGTGATTTAGTTAGTATGTAAATTGTGTTTGGTGTTGAAATGCAGTAAAAATTCACTAGGTGAAGTTGATTTTAGCTGGTTTGGTCTCCAACAAATAAAGTCCATAATTTTTTCAATGTTGAAGAGTATCAAGGTTGTAAATAATCACTTCCTGCAATCTCGCAATTGAAGAAAACAATGTTTACTTTCCCTGTAGGTTTCTGAGTTAATGGTTGTATGCTGAAATTTCTCCATGTATCTGGTGTTTGGGCAAAATGTAAACATTGGTTGCATGTTATGTATTTCAGTCTATGTCAAATATTGTTCATAAGAAATCAAGAAAAGTTTGGTATGTGCCTGTAAAAGATAAAATATTCGTCAATGCATGTAAACTGCCTTGCAGTTGATTATCTTAAAAATTATCACATAAGTGGAAAGAGGACAAGAAACTAATCAAACTGATGTAATATATTCACCCTGAGTGAATGTTTACCAGCTGTTTGTTATATCTTTGTCACTGCCCATGGGCCAGGGCACACGAGGAGGCAAAGATGAAGTTTTTAGAGCTTATAACTTAATGATTTCAGCATTAGGCATTAAATGTGGCCAGCTTCAAAATGTGGAATGCTTAGATGGTGATCTATAACAGAATGGAATCTTGTAGATGTTGATAAAAGAATGAGAAAAAAATTTAATTTGTCATAATCTGCAATATTTCTATTTTTGAGAGTTATTACTTTGTTATTTGGTACATATATTGGGAGGGACAATGTGTGCAATATTTTTGTTGAAAAGCATAAAATTGGTATATATGTATTTTTGAGGTGTTTTCAATTTTTGTTCTTAAGTATTGTGTTCAGGAATTACATATCAGGCAACAGGTATCAATTTTGGATTTTTAAGTTCAAAATATTTGGCTAATTGGGGGGTCACGTGATTACGTATTATGTGACAGGTTGCAACGCAACATCGCTCTGTGGAAAACTTGGTGTATTTTCCATAGAACTAGAAAAGTTTTGCTAAGATTGTGTCTGACAAGTCGTATTAGTAATGGGTATCGACCTGGCCTGCTGGAGAAGTATTATTGGTTGCTTCGTGCAACCAAAAAATTGGAGAAACATTCACCTCTCTCTCTACTCTCCGTCAACAACGTGGACATATGGTAATGAGCTGTTCTACCGTTCCACGGCATGCTTGTTGGTACTTGCGTTCATACTTGGTGGAGCAAACTTCGTCGTTGCTGGAATTGACTATTACTGGCAATGGTTAGAGATGTCGGGGAAGTTATCTCTTATACAAGTTGAGTATGATTCTGAACAATATTTGTCATCGCAAAATTGCATTTCGTTATTTGTAGACATTGCATACGTTACATCGCCGAGCCATTCTCGGGCCCAGGTGTTGGATCTGACTGCACACAACGTTGCGATGTCCACGTGTACAGAAATTGCCTGTCAGTGTGCTACTTTGGACAACAGTGTGCCATTTCTTACAAGATTACTTGAGCTAGCTGGAGATATTGAACTTAACCCAGGGCCCGAAAAAGATATACTTGAAGCCATGGAATCTTTGAAAGCAGAAATACTTTGTGAAATGAAAAATACAAGAAAGGAAATAAGAGACGAACTGCACGAACTGACAGCCGCTCAGGCTGAGCTAAAAACATCTTGCTTTGAGCTCAGAAAAGAATTTACAGATTTAAATCAGTGTGTTGGTGAAGTTAAGAAAGAACTGGATGAATTGAAAGAAAACCATCATGTTTCATTATTAGACTTATCTGCTATTTCACAAAAGCTTGAGGAAATTGTTGAACGCATTGATCAGCTTGATGATGACACTGACAGATTAGAATCTTTCTCACGAAGAGATAATGTGCGATTGTATGGCATAGCAGAGGAACCAGGAGAGAATTTCGACAAATGCAAGAGAAAGGTGATAGAAACTCTAAAGCAACATGTAAAGAAGAAAGAGTGGTCAGACAGAGACATCGTGAGGGCTCATCGTACAACCGTACCATGGACTGATAAACCGCGTCCCATTGTAGTTAAGTTTCACCATTGGGGTGACAAACTGACTGCATTGGCAGCGAGAGAACAGCTCAGAGACGTCGGCATTGGTATTGGGAATGATCTTACAAAGCGCCAAAGGAAAACTGTGTCTGAACTGAGGAGAAAAGGGAAATCAGCTTACTACAAAAATGGAAAGCTAATAGTGACAGACACAAATAAAGAAGGTGTCAGCGGGTCGGTTGCAATGAACAAGAACACTACACGTAGTCGTCATGAACGACCGTTGACAAGATCACAAAGTCGAGCCCAAGTAAACACGGACTAGGAAATCGGCCGCGGCCCAAACCCAGTAACTTTTTTGACCTGGAATGTACGGGGTTTGAAAAACAAGTTTTTATCTCATGAGTTTATGAGCTATGTTCAAAGATTCGACGTGCTTTCTTTTGTTGAAACCTGGGCGGAAACAGAAAATCAATTCAATCAAAATTTCCCAGAATATCATATTTTTGACAAAATTAGGAAAAGGAAATCTGGTTATGGTAGATGCCCGGGTGGAGTGTGCATCGCTATCCGAAATCATTTGCTGGGCTATGTTCAACATATAAAGTGTAAACTTCATGATTGTATTTTCCTTCTGTTTAAAGGGTGTGTATTTGGTGTTGACAAAGATGTTCTTTTCTGTTGCATTTACATTTCACCTCAATATTCTGTTATTTACGAAGGCCTTTCGTCAGGAAATGGACTCGAGTTGTTTGAAAATGAGTTGATCGAAATTCTGGCACACCTGCCAGAGGTACATATAATTATCTGTGGTGATCTGAATGCGCGTACAGGTGAGGAATCTGATTGCATAATTGACGATAGCACAAAATACGTAATAGATTCTTCTTACACGTACGACAAAGATCATTTCACATTACCACGTGTGTCAAAAGACAAATATGTGAATCAATATGGCCGTTCTCTTCTTTCTTTGTGTTGGTCGTTTAATTTACATATTCTTAACGGAAGGGTTGGTGCTGATGAAAACGAGGGTGAATTCACGTGTATAGCCAATGCTGGTACCAGCGTAGTTGACTACGTGATTATGTCATCTTGTTTATTTTCCCAAATTTCTTCATTTGCTGTGGAGTTACATACAGAGTCTGACCATTTCCCAGTTACATTTACACTCAATGCTACTGACAATCATGCTGTACGTGGAAATATTGAGGATACTGAGTGTGCTGTTACGCAAAAGTGTGTCTGGTGCCCAGAAAGGGCGATTTTATTTTCTAATATTTTACAGTCAAGTGAAATTAAAGAGAGCCTAGATGATATAGTTGAAGACCCACATTCAAGTATCTGTAATTTTATTGACAAATTAGGTAATGCGTTTATGTATGCAGCTGAAAAATGTAATATGATCAAGAAATTTTCTTCAAATGTGGCAAACCATTGTAAACAGCCTCCTTGGTTCGATAAAGAATGTAGTAAGTTAAAGGATAAGAAGTATCATCTATTGAGAAATTTCCGAAAGAAGAATGATGTTGTATTTTGAATTGTATCAAGAGGCAAGAAAGGATTTTAAAAATGTTTGTCGCAACAAGAAGCGTATGTTTTATGCTGATGAAAAGGCCAAAATGGCGAAACTTGCCTTCTCCGATACAAAGCAGTTCTGGGGTACGTTAAGGCGTCTTGTGTCTGTCCGTACAAATAGAAGTACTATTGAACTTGAAGTGTTCTTTAATTATTTTAGAAATTTGTTTATAAATGATAGACCAGATGATGATGATTTTTTCTTCAGTGACGACTTGAATGATCTGTTAGACTCTGTTGATATTATTCCTGGTAATTTCGAGGTAGATTGGGATATCTTGAATCGCCCTATCTCCAATGACGAGATTTTCAAGGCGATTGGAAAACTTAAACATGGCAAATCAGCCGGACCAGATGGTCTTTTAGGTGAATTTTTTAAGTCCACAAGCCATTTCCTGGTACCATATTTAAACGTTTTGTTTAACAGACTTTTCGATTCGGGAAAATTTCCCGAGGATTGGTCTAAAGCTATCATTATCCCTCTCCATAAAAAGGGACCTACTGATTGCCCAGAAAATTACAGAGGTATATCCTTATTAAGTATCTTTAGCAAATTGTTCACATCAATTTTGAACAATCGTCTATGTTTTTGGGCGGATGCACTTGGAAAAATTGACGAATCGCAGGCTGGCTTTCGTTGTGGTTATTCAACTACGGACAACATATTCATTCTTCAGTCCATTATCCAAAAGTACTTGTCAAAAAAACGTGGCAAATTTTACTGCGCATTTGTTGATTTTTCCAAGGCTTTTGACACTGTTGAACGCCAAAGACTTTGGTATGTTCTTTTGAAAGGTGGAGTGAAGGGGAAAATGTTTAGAATGTTACATGCAATTTATTCAGACGTCAAGTCCTGTGTACGAACTAAAAATTGTTCAACTTATTTCCAATGCCCTATAGGGGTTCGTCAAGGGTGTATGCTTAGTCCATTTCTGTTTTCATTTTTTATTAACGAATTGTCCCGGAATTAAATAGCAGTCAATATCATGGTATACAATTATTTCCAGATTTGATTGAGTTGTTTGTTTGTTATTTGCTGATGATGTCGTACTTTTTTCTGATACTGTTATTGGTTTACAACGTCTTTTGAATTCTTTAGTAGCTATTGCAAAGTTTGGAAATTGTCAGTAAATTTAACGAAGACAAAAGTTGTTGTATTTAAAGCAGGTGGATATCTTGCAAAAGCTGAGAAATGGTTTTTTAATGGAGTAAAACTTGAAGTTGTGTCCTACTATAAATACCTAGGGGTTATTTTCTCTTGTAGACTACAATGGTCAATGGCAACCAAAACTCTCGCCCAACAAGCAAGAAAAGCTCTTGCAGGTATACAGAGGGCAACTAAAAAGACAGGAATGTTTTCACATGATGTTTTCTTTAAGGTTTTTGATACCATGATTTTGCCCATTTTGACATATGGTTCGGAAGTATGGGGTTTTGCCAAACACAATTGTCTAGAAAGGATTCAGCATCTCGCCTGTCGCAATTTTTTAGGTGTTACAAGCAATGCTCCAAATGTTGCAGTTTTGGGCGAGTGCGGAAGGTATCCAGTCTATCTTTACACTGCAAAGAGATGTGTTAAATATTGGGTTAAGCTGCTAAATATGCCTCGAAATAGATATCCAAGGAAATGTTATGAGATGTTGTATTTTATTGAAAATTCAGGTGTAAGGTCAAGACAAACTTGGGTGAGAGATGTTAAAAATCTTTTATATTTAAGTAATTTGCAAGATGTCTGGGAAAGGCAAGAAGTTAAAGATGTAAACAACTTCATGAAAACATTTGTAAATAACTTTAAACAGTATTTGTATATAAATTGGCGCAGTGAAGTCTGTTCACTTGACAAACTGTCCAGCTATAGAGAGTATAAATTTTCTCTTGAAGCAGAAGAGTATCTATCCTCTGTTAAAATTGTAGCACATGCCCAAATGTTAGCTCGTCTGCGTTGTTCTTCACATTATTTGAGAATAGAAACCGATAGAAAACATAAAATAGATAGAAATGAACGAATTTGTCTGTTATGTGAAAGAAATGAGATTGAAAACGAATGTCATTTTCTTATGATTTGTTCTTTTTTTGATTGTTATAGGAAGAAATATATCCCTGCTATATATCTTAATCCTCCCATCGAAAGGAATTTTCTCAAATTAATGACGTCAACCGATGTAAACACACAGCAATGTCTAGCGGCTTTTACTTACCATGCAATGAAATTAAGAAAAGAAATTAACGATATGTGAAATGTATTCATTAAAGCCGCACTTTTCAATCCCTGGTTCTCGCATTAGTGGAGTTCTCCTCCCAGTCAAACACATGGCCAGTACGATGTTTGATTTCTATAACATTAATTACACAAACTGATTTCAATCTTTTGTTACCTTTTGCTAATCCTGCAAACAGAGCTTATATAACCGTTTGATTGACGGTCGGTTCAAATTGCCAACGGTCATTTATTCCCCAGCACAACACTCGACTTTCCTTAAAAAACGTCTTCCAGTCACGTTAGAATATGAATATAACAACTGAGTTTGATCGGCAGCAGCTTCATGCTGACCGCTTGGCAGTCTGTCAGTGTTTTTGCGGTCGGAAAAAACTAAAAAGTGGCATTTTCTGGAGCGTGTGCCCTCATGTTACCTGCTTGGTGTCCACTTACACAATGAACGCCGCCATAGGTTGGCGGCCTTTTAAAGGGAGGCTCCGCCTTTAACTTTCCGTCCTTCCTGTCAGTTTTTATTCTTTACTTAATATTGTCAAGTATTATGGGCCGATGGCCTAAGAGTACTGAATAAAGACCATTGATATGATATTATATTTGGCTAATTAAATACGAGCGAATTACAAGACAGAAGTTTGTTATTGTTACATGTAATATTAACCATAGCTGTGGGTCCATAGCTGTGTTGTTTTCAGATGGGATTCCTGCCTTTTACAGGCTGGTTTTGACTCTTACGATTTTAACCTTGCCACCACAGCTATGGTAAACTGCGTAGAATAGCGTCATCGTTACGTCCGACAGCACCCTTGTCGCAACTTTGTTCGGCGATGTTTCGAAAAGTTTCCAACCAAATTACAAATTGCCAACACTCATTGACAACTTGGCTAAGGGACTCACCACAACCAGAAATCCGCTTAAAATTCACTAAAATATCACCTTTTTTCCAGCTTAAACCGACATGACTACCCGGAGACTGCCATTTTGCTAGATAAAAACTGTTGGCTGAGGCTCTCTGCAGAAAGTCACTACAATGACGTAGCGGTGACCTCTCAACTTATAAACACAAACTGATAGATTATGGCCGGCATCTGCGCCCTATGAAAAATCACAGATCCCAGGACTGAACTTTTTTTCCCAAGTTAAAGTTTGATTTCAACTTTGTGTGACTGGCAATGTCCATAGGACGAACGATGGTTATCGATATCACATGATGAATTACTCAGTTTGTTTTTATAAGTTGAGAGGTCACCGCTATGTCAGTGTAGCCTCTGTCTGTTTGTCTGTCTGTCTGTGTGACTGTCTGTCTGTGTGCTCAATATCTCAAAACAGCTCATCAGATCTGAATCAAATCTAGTACATAGATTCACTCTGCAAATGATAAGAACTGATTGGTTTTTGGCAGGTGTTGCTTGCTTACTTTTTGCTCATTTGCAAAATAAATGATTTTAGAAAAAACGGATATACACTGAGAATGACTGAACACAATCTGATGAGATTTGCTACAAATGTTGATCACACCAAAATGTATCAGCTGTGACAGATATTAAGGGTTGACATAAAAGATAATTGTTAATTTGCATATTAAATGCATATTTAATGAACTTTCCTAATTAGGGATATATATCTGAATTGGCTAGGTTAAAATTGACAAAACTTGGTATGTATATTAAAGATACAGTAGTTTTTGAGAAACATTTTTTACCAAAAATGGCAAACATAGGGCCAAAGTCCCTGAAGCTACTATAGACATGGATACAAAATTAAGTATTTCCTGACTGTATGAAATTATCTCACTACGGTCATCCTAGGGACTTGTGAACCAAATATTAAAGCTGTCTGACCAGCGGTTTTGAAAACAAGCGACCTAGCGGCCGATATAGCTCCGCTGTGTTAATGTAGAGAATAACTATTTTTGACACATGTTGATGAAGACGGTGGAAATCTTTGATAGCTCAATGCAGTGGCCAGAAAAAAGTAGCTAAAATAGCTGCAAAAATACACAATTGAAGATTTCATCATACTTTGAATATATCACATGGGATCATCCCTAAGAACATGTCAACCAAAGCTATCTCATGAGTAATTTTTTGGAGAATAAAATTTTCTGACCAAGAATGGCAACAATTGCCCCCAAAAATAAAATTTGCAGATTTCATCATAATTTCAAAAGATCAAATTTAGTTCATCTATAGAAACCTGTATACCAAATTTCAAAGCTGTTAGAGCAGTTATGTTATGCTACAAGCTGTATGTTATATCAATTTATTAAAGTGTCATGTGTGGTCTTAAACAGCTTGGTTGCCTCACCCAGCCCAAAGGGCTTACAAGACACGAAAACAGTATATTTTGAGAAACACATTTTTTACCAATAATGGAAAAAATTGACCCAAAAATTCAAAATTGCAGATTTCATCATAATTTCCATAAATATTATTTAGTTCATCTATAGAAACCTGCATACCGAATTTCAAAGTTATCAGATGAGCAGTTTCGGAAATACACATTTTTTGACCAGATATGGCAAAAATTGCCCCAAAAATACAAAATTACAGATTTCATCAGAAATTCCATATATATTACTAAGCTCATCTGTAGAAACCTGTATACCAAATTGCAAAGCTATCAGACCAGTACTTTATGAGAAACACATTTTTTGACCAAAAATGGCAAAAATTGCCCAAAATTACAAAATTGCAGATTTCATCATAATTTCCACAAATATCATTAAGGTGATCTGTAGGAACCTGTATACTAAGTTTCAAAGCTATCAGATGAGTACTTTTGGAAATACACATTTTTTGACCAAAAATGGCAAAAATTGCCCCAAAAATACAAAATTGCAGATTTCATCATAATTTCAATAAATATCATTTAGTTTATCTGTAGGAACCTGTATACCAAGTTTCAAAGCTATCAGATGAGTACTTTTGGAAATACACATTTTTTGACCAAAAATGGCACAAATTGCCCCCAAAAATACAAAATACAGATTTCATCAGAAATTCCATATATATTACTTAGTTCCTCTATAGAAACCTGTATACCAAATTTCAAAACTATCAGACCAGTACTTTTAGAGAAATACATTTTTTGACCAAAAATGGCAAAAATTGCCTTAAAAATGCAAATTTGCATATTTCTGCACAATTTGAACAAATCTGAAATAGATCATCCCTAGGGACATATGTACCAAATATCAAAGCTATCTGACTAGTAGTTTTGAAGAAGAAGATTTTTAAAGATTTTTTTACCAAAAATGACAAAAATTGCCTTAAAAATACAAATATGCAAATTTCACCACGATTTGAACAAATCTGACTGAAGTCACCCTAAGTAAACTGCATATCAAATTTCAAAGCAATCGGACAAGCGGTTCCAGAGAAGAAGATTTTTTTACCAAAAACACCAAAAAATGCCCCAAAAAATACAAATATGCAAATTTCACCACGATTTGAACAAACTTAAGTGAGGTCACCCCAAGTGAACTGCATATAAAATTTCAAAGCAATTGGACTTGCGGTTTCAGAGGAGAAGGCAATTGTTGACGGACGACGACGACGACGACGACGACGGACGAGGACGACGACAGAAAATCAACCTATTTGATAAGCTCCGCGTCGCTGACAGCGGAGCTAAAAATTGCCCCAAAATTACAAAATTGTAGATTTCATCATAATTTCAATAACTATCATTCAGTTAATCTGTAGGAACCTGTATACCAAATTTCAAAGCTATCGGATGAGTAGTTTTGGAAATACACATTTTTTGACCAAAAATGGCAAAAATTGCCCCAAAAATACAAAATTACAGATTTCATCAGAAATTCCATATATATTACTTAGTTCCTCTATAGAAACCTGTATACCAAATTTCAAAACTATCAGACCAGTACTTTTAGAGAAATACATTTTTTGACCAAAAATGGCAAAAATTGCCTTAAAAATGCAAATTTGCATATTCCTGCACAATTTGAACAAATCTGAAATAGATCATCCCTAGGGACATATGTACCAAATATCAAAGCTATCTGACTAGTAGTTTTGAAGAAGAAGATTTTTAAAGATTTTTTTACCAAAAATGACAAAAATTGCCTTAAAAATACAAATATGCAAATTTCGCCACAATTTGAACAAATCTGACTGAAGTCACCCTAAGCAAACTGTATATCAAATTTCAAAGCAATCGGACAAGCGGTTTTAGAGAAGAAGATTTTTTTACCAAAAACACCAAAAAATGCCCCAAAAATACAAATATGCAAATTTCACCATGATTTGAACAAACTGAAGTGAGGTCACCTTAAGTGAACTGCATATAAAATTTCAAAGCAATTGGACTTGCGGTTTCAGAGGAGAAGGCAATTGTTGACGGACGACGACGGACGACGGACGACGACGACGGACGACGGACGACGACGGAAAATCAACCTATTTGATAAGCTCCGCGTCGCTGACAGCGGAGCTAAAAACAAGCGACTCAACAGTTGACAGAGCTCTGTTGTGTTATGTAGAGAATAACCTTTTGTGACACATGTATTGATGAAGAAGGTGGATATCTTTGATAGCTCATTTCAGGATGGCCTGACCAAAAATGGAAAAAAAAATTCCGTAAAAATATAGATTTGCATATTTCATCACAATTTTAACAAATCTAGGTTGGGTTATCCCTAGGGACCTGTATACCAAATAACAAAGCTGCCATTCATTCATTCATTCATACATACATACATACCGATACATTAACCAAGCACATTTTAACTCTCAAATTAACTTTGCAAGTAAGTTCTGTTGAATAAGTTGAGACTGTACATACTCAGAGAAAGTACACTGAAGAGACAAATGTTTGAAACTTAAGAAGTTCAAGGTCATCAAAAGCATTATAAGGAATCATGTAACACTTTCATTGCACTGTTTACACAGATTGCATAATTGCTATAAATAGCACATGAGGACTCTTACAGCTAGGCCAGCTTTACCATAAAAACCCTATCACTTTGACCACTCTTTTAATTGACCAGTCTATTTTTTTCCTCAAAAAGTAATTTTATTTTATCCTTACCAAGTCAACCATAAATGGAAATTAGAACTTTCTCTATCTCTATTTATTTGACCACCCTATCATGACAAACTATTATGAGCAATTTCTTTTGGATAACATACAGGGCACAATAAATGACAGTTCAGAATATGTCAAAGTTGGGATTCAGGAAAGTTGCCTTTACATGTTTTAATCCTCCAAGATGGTAAGCATTTCACTATGAACTGTCAAAAAAAGTTGAACTTTCTGATAATTCAACACTAAAATTATTTTGGCTTTGATGATTTCCTAATTAATTCAATTATTTAAAATCATATTAATTATTTTTTCTGGGTGAATTGATAGGGTTTATACAGTACAAGAATTACATACAATGTAAGTGAAATTTTGACCAAAATTGACAAAAAAAATTCCTTAAAAATACACATTTGCATATTTCATCACAATTTGAACAAATCCATGTTGGATTATCCCTAGGGACCTGTATACCAAATAACAAAGCTGTCTGACCAGCGGTTATGAAGAAGAAGATTTTTTACCAAAAACGCCTTTTTTGGCATTAATTTGCCTATTTTCAACAATATCAAAAAGTTGAAAAAAATAGTTTCTCAAAATCATATTTTTCATCTACACAACAAATATCAAATCCGTAAGTACTGCGGTTCTCAAGATATTTGAGTGGACGGACGCCTCACAAACGGACATACATACATACATACATACATACATACCGGTACAGACTGACGATGGACGCAGACGGATACCCATCCCAATAGCTTCTATAGACTATAGTCTATAGTAGCTAAAAATTGCACCCAAAATACAAAAATAAAAAATTGTAGATTTCGTCATATATTCAATATATCATATTAAGCTCATCTGTAAAAACCTTTATACCAAATATCAAAGGTGTCAGATGAGTGGTTTTGATGAAAGAAAGTTTTGACCAGAAATGACAAAAAAATTCCTTAGAAATACAGATTTGCATATTTCATCACAATTTGAACAAATCGAAGTTTGGTTATCCCTAGGGACCTACATACAAAAACAAAGCTGTCTGACTAGCGGTTATGAAAAAGAAGATTTTTTACCAAAAAACGCCTTTTTTGGGTGCTAATTTGCATATTTTCAACAATATCAAAATATTACAAACAAGTCGTCGTTGATGACATAGTGCCCACTTGTTAATGGGTACTTTGATTACAAGTCCTCAGAAAGGATAGAGTCCTCTTCATTAATTAAGTCTGGGATAAAGCCCAAGTACGAGGGCTCTTCTGGTATATAAAGTCCAACCCAACGATAAAATGTCGAGGCCGCAGGCCGAGACATTTTATCGTAGGGTTGGACTTTATATACCAGAAGAGCCGAGTACGAGGGTTTTATCCGACTTAAAACTATCGCCCCTAACTGATATATTTTCGTTTTCAATGTGTTTACGTCAACTGTCCCCTTTGTCAATGTAACATATTTAGGATATGAATTAAAACTTTTATTTGTGAAATAGCCTTCCAATGTAATGGAACATCCTATAAATACCCTAGGGCACATTATATAAATGCCCTTGGGCACAGCAGATTTTGTGTTGCAGCTGGTTTCCGCTGTGTTACCAAATTTCAATATTAAAACGTACCAGATGTCTACAGAATATGACATGTTCACTTTTGATTGGACAGTACTTTACTACGGCGCTGTCATTCGTTTCTGGAATTTGGTGACCAAGGCTTTATGAGTAAATAAAACACCCTGAATTGAGCACTCTGATTGGTCAATCAACAGTAGATAGTTTTTAAGTCTGTGATAAAAATACTTTGATACAGATGGGGCTCAATGGCCAAGAGTAAGTTCCATGGTGATGAAAACATAAAACCAATGTAGGCCACCATCCTAAAGTTCATAAAATAAGTCAACTAGGAATTAATCAACAGGATGTTGCAAAACATTTTTGCATACAATTCTAACACTTAACAGATTATCACTGGTACCATATTTCATAAAGTTTGATGCAGTATTTACAACACTATGAGATCAACATCTGTACCAAGTTTCATCAAATTTGACGCATTATTTGTGGATATATCACTCTAATTAAGAAAGTTCATTACATATGCAATTACAAATTAATTAAAATGACACTCATGTCTTTTTCACTGTTAAAGCAATGTGCATCTTTACCAAGTTTCATGAAATTTGATGCAGTATTTCTTGACATATCAGCCTAATTACGAAACTTCAATAATTGATATGATACTGCTACATGATGTGAAACAAATTGACGAGCATATGTATGAAATAGGCCAATGTCCTTGTACCAACTCTGAATGATACTGGTGGAAATATGTCTGAGTTATGGCTCTGTACATGAGAAAATCATAACAAAATCGCCGCCACGCAGCGATATTTGATCTTACTGTTTAAAAATAGCATCAAGGACACTGAAGCTCCTCAAGTGTGAGGCCAGTTGAAGTAGTTGGTTGTTGGTAAGCAGTAATTGACTTGGAGGCAGGAGGTTGGGATATGGGATACACAAGATTTGTGTTAGATATGTTTAACTGTATATATGGCATGATTCAGCTCATTAATATAAGTTGCATACATTAACACCAATCTGTCCAAATGGAGTACTTGGCAGTTTATTATCAGGCAACTAGTAAAGTGAGTAAGCACCATTTACTGCATTGGAATGCAGGTGAGCCACTGTAATTTCTCTGTCAGCACTCTAGTGAAAATTGCTTCATTGTGTTTTTCAACATTTATGATTGTAGTATACAAGTGAATTGCATTTTCACATTGATCTGCTTGACCAGAAAATTCGTCAGCCTTTTGCTGAAGTAGGTTTATATCTTCTTGGGTATTGGCCAACTCTGAGACGATTAAGTAATTCTGCAAAATGTTTATCATCTTTCTGCCACATAATATCTGTCAGTTCATGCTCTGTAAAGGGTAGAGTTGACTTTTCAGATCCTTAGATTCAGATCCTCAGATCTCAGATCCTATAACTTCAGACGCAGATTCGGAATTCAAATTTCACAACTTTCAAAGTTTGATGTAATATACTGATAAATAAAATATAATTTTGATTTTAAAAGGCTTTAGAAATTATTTTATTTCTATCTTGAATCTTAAACTTAAAAACTTCGATCTCAGAATCAGAACGTCATCAGTCGAAGATAGGGTGTGCAATGATTCCACTTGTTATGTGATCACGTGTGTTAGGCAATCAGTCGAGTCAACGTTCAAATGCCAGGGGTCAGTGCAGAGTGGGGGCCAGTGCCGATATACCCCCTCTATAGTCAATACATAGATATAAACACACGAGCCATCGAACGATCAAGACCGCGATGATCATGTCAATGCCGGCTATCTACTGTCCATATTTTACCATCGTTCGTAATATTGATGGCGAGGGAATATAACTAATCAACGTTGGTGGCCAGTGACTGCGGGTTAGCTCTGGAATTTAGGGGTCGGAAGAAGCAAGTTGGCTAATCTGTAATTGTAAACCCGTGTTCGTTGAAACTTGCTGAGTGAAAACGTTTATGTAGACATTTTCTCTGTTTTCATACCTGCCTTGTACACATATTCAAATTATTATTTTAAATATAATATTGTAATCGTACTGTTAATACAGGTATTGTAAAAGGCTTGTAAATTTGAATCTGCGTCTGAAGTTATAGGATCTGAGATCTGAGTTCTGAATCTGAGGTTTGAATCTGAGGATCTGAATCTGAGGATCTGAAAAGTCAACTCTACCCTCTGTAAAGTACTCTTTCCAGAGGTTTATTGATAAAGGGCCATATCCCTGGTATAGAGCTTTAAAAATCCATCCATCCATGACAGGTTTGAGTTGCAACATATCACCTACAGAGACTATTGACACAACACCAAATATCTTATTTCCTTTGATTTCTTGAAGACAGAGATTAATAAAAGTGAATAAACTGTTACCAACCATGCTAAGTTCATCAATGATGACAACTGATAAATTCATATATTTTGTTTGTAGAGTGTTTAATTTGTCAGTGTGTAATGGTTTATAACGAAAATCTTGACTTGCTGGTATCTTAAAAGCAGAATGAAACATAGCTGCAAAGCAGCGATGACCGGGTTTCGAGACATCTTGGTGCACAGGGGCAATAGAGAAATAAATATGCAAAAAAGATGAAAGGCTACAGTAGTATTTGTGAAATTGAGGTCAAAGGTCATTGAGGTAATGTGACATTTTGTCAAAAAAATTGTATCCCATAGTTATCTGTATATACCAAAAACCAGACCTCTAGCTCTATTGGCTTGCCCAGAATTAGATATGTGCATAATTAATAAGGTACAGGATATGTCACCATAAGGTCTCCAATCATACCAAATATGAAGGGTGTAGCACTTGTGGTTACTGAGTTATGGCCATATATGTATATTTGGGGTCAAAGGTCATTCAGGTCACAAAATATTTTGTCAAAAAAATTGAATCTCATAGTTATCCCAATATACCGAAAATCAGACCCTCCAGCTCTATTTGTTTGCCCAAAATTAGATATGTGCATAATTAATGAGGTACAGGATGTGTCATCATTAGGTGTCCCATCATACCAATTATGAAGGGTGTAGCCCTTGTGGTTACTGAGTTATGGAGAAATATGTATATTTTAGGTCAAAGGTCACCGAGGTCACGTGACATTGTGTCAAAAAATTTGTACCCCATAGTTATCCCTATATACCAAAAATCAGACCTCCAGCTCTATTGGTTTGCCCAGAATTCGATATGAGCATAATTAATGAGGTACTGCTTGTGGTGTCATAAGGTCTCCCATCATACTAAATATGAAGGGTGTAGCCCTTTGGTTACTGAGTTATGGACATATATGTATATTTGGGGTCAAAGGTCATCAAGGTCACGTGATATTTAAAACAAGTGACCTAGCGGCCGATATAGCTCCGCTGTGTTTATGTAGAGAATAACTATTTTTGACACATGTTGGTGGAGAAGGTGGAAATCTTTGATAGCTCAATGTTATGGCCAGAAAAAAGTGGCTAAAATAAGCTGCAAAAATACACGATCGAAGATTTCATCATACTTTGAATATATCACATCGAATCATCTCTAAGAACATGTCAATTAAAGCTATCTGATGAGTAGTTTTTTGAGAATAAAATTTTCTGACAAAAAATGGCAACAATTGCCCCAAAAAATAAAGATTACAGATTTCATCATAATTTCAAAAGATCAAATTTAGTTCATCTATAGAAACCTGTATTCCATATTTCAAAGCTGTTGGACCAGTACTTTTTGAGAAACACATTTTTTGACCAACAATGGGAAAAATTACCCCAAAAATTTAAAATTGCAGATTTCATCATTATTTCAATAAATATCATTTAGTTCATCTATAGAAACATGTATACCAAATTTCAAAGCTATCAGATTAGTAGTTTTGGAAATACACATTTTTTGACCAAAAATGGCAAAAGTTGCCCCAAAAATACAAAATTACAGATTTCATCAGAAATTCAATACATATTACTTGGCTCATCTGTAGAAACCTGTATACCAAATTTCAAAGCTATCAGACCAGTACTTTTTGAGAAACACATTTTTTGACCAAAAATGGCAAAAATTGCCCCAAAATTACAAAATTGCAGATTTCATCATAATTTCAACAATTATCATTAAGGTGATCTGTAGGAACCTGTATACCAAATTGCAAAGCTATCAGATGAGTAGTTTTGGAAATACACATTTTTTGACCAAAAATGGGAAAAATTACCTCAAAAATGCAAATTTGCATATTTCTGCACAATTTGAACAAATCTGAAAAAGATCATCCCCAGAGACATATGTACCAAATATCAAAGCTATCTGACTGGTAGTTTTGAAGAAGAAGATTTTTAAAGATTTTTTTACCAAAAATGACAAAAATTGCCTTAAAAATACAAATATGCAAATTTCATCACGATTTGAACAAATCTGACTGAAGTCACCCTAGGTACACTGTATATTAAATTTCAAAGCAATCGGACAATTTCAAAGCAATCGGACAAGTGGTTTCAGAGAAGAAGATTTTTTTACCCAAAACACCAAAAATTGCCCCAAAAATACAAATATGCAAATTTCACCACAATTTGAACAAACTTAAGTGAGGTCACCCCAAGTGAACTGCATATAAAATTTCAAAGCAATTGGACTTGTGGTTTCAGAGGAGAAGGCAATTGTTGACGGATGACGACGGACGACGACGACGGACGACGACGGAAAATCAACCTATTTGATAAGCTCCGCGTCACTGACAGCGGAGCTAAAAAACTGTATCCCATAGTTGTCCCTAAATACTAAAAATCAGACCTCTAGCTCTACTATTAAGCCCAGAATTAGGTATGTGCATAATAAATGAGATACAGGAAGTGGCTGGTCATGTGACATTTTGTCAAAAAACTTTGCTCCCATAGTTATCCCTATGTACCAAAAACACATTGAAGTTGACAGCCAGTTTCAGTGAAATTCGATCAAGCTGCAGAACTTCATTAACCAAGGTGTTGTTTTAATCGATGTGTATCAGCGATTTTTAGGACATTAACACACTGGGCTTCATGTGGTCTTGTTTACATCTTAAACCAGCTACATGCTCTGAGTTACACAACACACCAGGGCCACTCCATGCATGTCAGACAGAGAAACATAAATCTTTCTTTTTTATTTGTGATGGACAAGAGAGCGTGAAATTTCAGTAGCTTTGGGAATTGACCGGCTAGACCAGCATCATATAAAACTTACATGTTTAAAATACATTTGTAAATGTATTTGTGGAGTTCCTGATTGGCCTCAATGGTGCAAGAACCTTTTCAACGTAGCGATTCTAATTACATAAATGTAGAATAAGAAATACGGTTTGTTACAAGGCATCCTTTTCACTGAAACACAAACATGATCATTATGTGTTCTATTACTTGTATTGTAGCTCATTTCCTTTATACCATTTAGACAAATTGTTTTACTATTTTTTCTATTTTTAGCTTTAAGTTATTTTTAAATTTGTAACAGCACTAGTACCTTCTCTTTCATTCTGTTTTTAAGGTAAACTGTGATGAGAATGTTCCTTCAAAGTATTTCATCGTTCTATTCATTTGTAAGAGCTAGGATTGCAATGATTAGACCGTTGTTAGCAACAGAAAACTTATTATTGTGTCCTATCAGGAATTCCAAAAATTGTTTAACATGTAGATTCACTGAGACTGGACAAAAATTTCAAAAACTTGACCGGCTAGACCAGCATCATATAAAACTTACATGTTTAAAATACATTTGTAAATGTATTTGTGAACTTTCATGCTCACTTAAGCTTGTTCATCGGGAATAAAAAAGAAACATACATGATATTGCAAAGTGTGGTGATTTGTTTATGTTTCTCTGTCTGACATTCATGGAGTGGCCCTGGTGTGTTGTGTAACTGAGAGCATGTAGCTGATTAAAGATGTAAACAAGACCACATCAAGCCCTGCTGTGTTAATGTTGTAAAAATCGCAGATACACATCTACGGAAGCTAGTTGGCCAAATCTTGACAGAAGGAAGTCTTGACAGAAGGAAGTAAAAGTTGACGCCGCCATTTCTAGTTTTCAATTCTAATAGCTCCTCAGTATATAAAACTGAGGAGCTAAAAAACATTCTTTGACTAAAAACTGAAAAAATTACCCCAAAAACAGAAACATGCAAATTTCATTCCAAACTTTTAACATCTAATTAAGAATACCTAAAGGAACCTGCACACCAAGTTTCAACCCTATCTGACCAACGGTTACAGAGTTTTAGCAATTTGCAGGGTTTTTCCTTGTTTCCCCTCATTTGCCTATTTTTGACACTGACAAGTTCATTTGAACAAATTCACATCTCCACCCCCTGGGCACCTGGCACCAAATACTAAGACGGTAGGTGCTGCGGTTTAGGTGTTTTTGACGTGGACGGACATACATACATACATACATACATACATACAGACATGCAAATCTGATGCAAATGAACTGATTCAGCTTATACGATAACCTCACATTGGTACACCAAATGTGAGCTAAAAATTGTAAAAAAATGGGCACATGGCAGCCATATCGGATTGTATCACAAAACAAATCAATGTGCATATGTATGATATAGGTCAATGTCCTTGTACCAACTTTGAATAAAATCGGTGAATAAAATCGGTTGAGACGTGCCCAAGTTTTGGCTAAGGACATGAAAAAATTGAAACAAAATGGCTGCCATGCGGCCATACTGGATCATATCATGAAACATATCATGAAACTTACATATGTATGACATAGTTTAACGTCCTTGTACCAACATTGAATAAAATTGGTTGAGATATGATTGAGTTATGGCTCTGTACATGAACAAATTGAAACAAAATGGCCGCACGGCAGCCATATTGGATCGTATCACAAAACAAATTGACAAGCATATGAATGACATAGGTCAATCTCCTTGTATCAACTTTGAATAAATTCGCCTGATACATGTCTGAGTTATGGCTCTGTACATGAAAAAATCGTATCACAAAACAAATCGACGTGCATATGTATTGCATATGAAGTAATACTTGTACCAAGTTTAAATGAAATCGCTCCAGGCATATCTGAGATATCTGCGTGAATGGATGGACGCACGCACGCACGCAGGCATGCACAGACATGACCAAACCTATAAGTCCCCCCCCGGACGGTGTCCATTGGGACGAAAAATAGTTTCTCAGAATCACATTTTTCATCTACACAACTAATATTAAATCAGTAAGTACTGAGGTTCTCAAGATATTTGAGTTGACGGATGCCTCACAAACTGACATACATACCTACATACATACAAACCTACATACATACATATACAAACAGACAGACAGACTGATGCGGGACAGATACTTTAGTCTATAGTAGCTAAAAATTGCCCAAAAATAGTAATTTTCACAATTTTGTCATAATTTCAACAAATTAGAAGAGAAACACCCTTGGAAACATCCAACCCAAATTTGAGAGCCATTGGCTTTGTGGTTCCAGAGAAGAATAATTTTTACTTGAAATGAGAAAAATCACCAAATACTTCAGCAAAAATACAAAATTCAAGATATCTTCACAATATACGTATAACTTTATAAGGTCCAACTAAGGTACTTGCCCACCAATTTTCAAAGCAATCAAAATAGTGGTTCTTGAGTTATTAACTTTTCTCACATTTTTAAGCTCATTTGCATAATTTTGGCAATGCTGACTTCATTTGAACAAAATCCCATCTATAGCCTAGGATGCATCCACATACCAAATACCAAGCTGAAAAGTGCAGCAGTTTGCGAGTTTGTGATGTTGACTGACATACTGCATACGTACGTACATACATACACACACACATACAGACGCCACCCACTTCAGCTTATGGGATAATCTCATGTTGGTATACCAAATTCATATACAGCAAGAGTTATGTCGCCTAAAAATAGTGTTAACAGGTTTTTGATATGAAAAATTTTATGCAAATTGGTGAGAATTAAATATTTCAGTCAAAGATGGCAGCAAGGTCACATAAACCAGGGAAATTTGAAGAGTCAGGTGCACAATTACAAAGTACGCTAAGTAAGCCCTGCAAATTTGAAAAGGCTGTGCACAATGATTTCAGATATCTACCTTAACAAAAAATGACAGAAGAAGAAGAAGAAGCAGAAGAGGAAGAAGAAGAAGAAGTAGAAGAAAGTTGAACTCCAGTAAAAACAAGTCATTGACAATGACATAGTCCCCACTTGTAATAGGAGTATTAGTCTTGATGGGGCAGGGAAATGTGGTCATTAAGAAGTATCACTGGAGTGTATATGTTCAGATCTATGGGCACATAGGTTTATGTCATTTTTCCGAATTTATAACAAGAGGCATGTCTAAGTTATGGTTCTAAATCAGGAAAAAAGATCAGACCTCTAGCTGTATTGGCCAGCCAAGAAATACATACATATGTGCATCATAAATGAGGTACAAGATGTGACATCTTAAAGGCGCCCTTCTCAATCCCAGGTTCTCACATTAGCAAATGTGTCAATAGGCCATCAACAGTTTGTCATTCTTTTGTTTTCCATTGAATATTTTATAAAGTAAATAATATTTATGTTCGATAAATCTGATAATTGAAGGGGGGCTTTAAGCTCTAATATCCTATCAAAAATGAAGCCTATAGCACTTGTGGTTACTGAGTTATGCATATATATGTATAATCAAGGTCAAAGGTCATCAAGGTCAGGTGACATTTTGAAAAAAAAAATTGTATTGCTAATTAATCCCTATATGCCAAAATTCAGACCTCTAGCTCTATTGGCTTGCCCAGAATTAGATATGTGCATAAATAATAGGGTAAAGCGTGTGTTGTCATAAGGTCTCCCATCCTACTAAATATAAAGGACATAGCACTTGTGTTTACTTATTTATCGACATAAACGTACATTTTAAGGTAAAAGGTTATCGAGGTCACATGACATTTTGTCAAAAAATTTCTATCCTATAGTTATCCTAATATACCAAAAAATCAGACACCCAGCTCTATTAGCTTGCTCAGAATTAGATATGTGCATATTTAATGAGGTACAATATGTGGTGTCATGAGGTGTCCCATTATACCAAATATGAAGGGTGAAGCACTTGTGGTTACTGAGTTATGGACAAATATGTATATTCGAGGTCAAAGGTCATTGAGGTCATGTGACATTTTGTCAAAATAATTTTATTGCTAAGTTATCCCTATATACAAAAAATCAGACCTCTAGCTCTATTGGCTCACTAAAAATTAGATATGTGCATAATTAATGAGGTACAATATGTGGCGTCATAAGGTGCCCCATCATACCAAATATGAAGGGTGTGGCACTTGTGGTTACTGAGTTATGGACAAATATGTATATTTTAGGTCAAAGGTCACCAAGGTCACGTGACATTTTGTCAAAGTGTATGAGATATCTGCGTGAACGGATGGACTCATGGATGGACTCACGGATGGACATGTACCAATCTATAAGCCCCCTGGACTTTATTTGTGGGGACTAAAAACTGTGTCACTGCATCCTTTTTGCAATATGAATACGATGAGAAACTAAATTTTTATTTTTCTTGGCCTTATACATGGGAGTCTATGGAGAGCTGCCTTATACATGGGAGTCTATGAAGATGTAAACTAAAAAGTCCTCTAACACGGCAAAGTTTGAAAGAAATTGACCTGGGCATCTCTGAGATGTCTGCGTGAACGGACGGATGCACTGACGCACGGACGCACGGACATGACCAAACCTATAAGTCCCCCTGGACATTGTCCGTGGGGACTAACAATAGAGGCCAACTTGGGCTTGAGCCCTGACTTAGGTCATTACCGAAATACTGATATGTCTATGCACTGTACTTGGCCCACTGATTTCAGAGGATTTTTTTAAATGCATTACATCCGTGTATAAGCCCCTACTCTAGTGTAATTCAAACACAGAAAGGTTAGGAGAGTATATTTGGGCATTCAACTTTGTAAAATTACTTTTAGATAATAAAGAAACTATTAAAAGATGTTAAAACAATGAGAAACTGGAGTTCCCTTGACAGCATCATAAGGGAAAGGACATGTTTTTCCAGTACTTTCTTGATTCTTTGACCTTGCTCACCACGCGTCCCCTAAATGGAATAGTCTGACTCACATCTGCCATGTTTATTTGTATGTTTTCATCCTCTGAACATGCAGTTTCTTTTTTTTTGAAGCACCCTCCCTCCAACCACCGGTCTGGAAACAGCTCCTGTTTCTTTGTTCCGATGCGCGTTGCGGGTAAACATATCAATTAAAACAAGTCATCGTTGATGACACAGTCCCCACTTGTTAATGGGTAGTACTTTGATTACAGGTCCTCAGAGAGGATAGAGTCCTCTTCATTAGGTCTGTGATAAAAATACTTTTGAATAAATTCGCTTGATACATGTCTGAGCTGTAGTTCAGGACATGAAAAAAATCGTAATAAAATGGCCACATGGCGGCCTTATTGGATCGTATCATAGAACAAATCTATGTGCATATGTATGACAGACATCCAGCTCTATGGGTTTGCTCAGATTTAGATATATGCATAATTAATGAGGTACAGTATGAAGCATCATAAGGTCTCCCATCATACCATATATGAAGGATGTACCACTTATGGTTACTGAGTTATGGACAAACATGTATATTTGAGGTCAAAGATCATTGAGGTCATGTGACATTTTGTCAAAATAATTGTATTGTTAAGTTATCCCTATATACCAAAAATTAGACCTCTAGCTCTATTGACTCGCTCAAAATTAGATATGCACATAATTAATGAGGTTCAATATGTGGCGTCATAAGGTGTCCCATCATACCATATATGAAGGGTGTAGCACTTGTGGTTACTGAGTTATGGACAAATATGTATATTTGAGGTCAAAGGTCACCAAGGTCATGTGACATTTTGTCAAAAAAATTGTATTGCTAAGTTATCCCTATATACCAAAAATCAGACCTCTAGCTCTATTGGCTCGCTCAAAATTAGATATGCACATAATTAATGAGGTACAATTTGTGGCGTTATAGTGTCCCATCATACCATACATGAAGGGTGTAGCACTTGTGTTTACTGAGTTATGGACAAATATGTATATTTGAGGTCAAAGGTCACCAAGGTCACATGACATTTTGTCAAAAAAATTGTATTGCTAAGTTATCCCTTTATACCAAAAATCAGACCTCTAGCTCTATTGGCTCGCTCAAAATTAGATATGCACATAATTAATGAGGTACAATATGTGGCATCATAAAGTGTCCAATCATACCACACATGAAGGTAATAGCACTTGTGGTTACTGAGTTATGGACAAATATGTATATTTGAGGTCAAAGGTCACCGAGGTCACATGACATTTTGTCAAAAAAATTGTATTGCTAAGTTATCCCTATATACCAAAAATCAGACCTCTAGCTCTATTGGCTTGCTCAAAATTAGATATGCGCATAATTAATGAGGTACAATATGTGGCATCATAAGGTGTCCCATCATACCATATATGAAGGGTGTAGCACTTGTGGTTACCGAGTTATGGACATATATATATATATATTTGAGGTCAAAGGTCACCGAGGTCACGTGACACTTTGTCAAAATATCTGAGATATCTGCGTGAACGGATGGACTCACGGATGGACTCATGGACAGACATGACCCAATCTATAAGCCCCCTGGACTTCATCCGTGGGGACTAAAAACTGTGTCACTGCATCCTTTTTGCAATATGAATACGATGAGAAACTAAATTTTTATTTTTCTTGGCCTTATACATGGGAGTCTATGGACTGCCTTGTACATGGGAGTCTATGGAGACTGCCTTATACATGGGAGTCTATGGAGGTGAAAACTAAACAGTCCTCTAATACGGCCAAATTTGATCGCATTGTGAAACAAATCGACGTGCATCTGTATGGGGTAGGGTACTATCCTTGTGCAAAGTTTGAAAGAAATTGACCTGGGCATCTCTGAGATATCTGCGTGAACGGACGGACGGACGGACGGACGCACGCACACACGCAGGCATGGACATGACCAAACCTATAAGTCCCCCCGGACGATGTCCGTGGGGACTAAAAAATCTGTGAATCTCTGATACTTAAAGGTGACAAGCACGTGAATTTGCATGAAAAATATGCTAATTTTAACCAAAATGACCAGAATGCACTGCGCTATTCACTACAGCGATTTTGCTGAATAAATTTGCCAAGAACGAAATATATTGTAACACAAACGTTTCGATATTAAGGTGCGAGCCTCATGGTTCTTTCACATTTTTATACATAAAAATTCATTTCTTTTCAAAGCTGTTGCTTACTCTTTTGGCCTCCAAAACAGATTGAGCTTGCAAGGAAAAAACGCGACTGTACCCCTAAGTCTTAAAACGGATAAATAAAGACACAAACAAAATCACTATCCCAAAAATCATCGTTTCGGAAGAAAAAACATCAATATAAGTGTCTCACCATTCATAAAATATGACTGAAATATGCTGAGTTGGATTAGATTCAAACATGGAAGGGAAGAAAAAACTTTGTGACAGAAGAACCAACCTGCGCAATTAAAGTTTTAAAATGGCATCGCGGCAAACTCAACAGCATTCAGAAACATCGAAAGCATAATTTGGAGTAATGTTAGAATGAAAATTGATTCTAGAAAATAATCTTTTAGGAAGGTATACACCTTGCAAGTCAAAATTCACAGGGGATTTTACAGGTTGATTGGCAATTTTCATTGTTCAAGAAATGCATGAGCGGCGTATGGTGGCTGCCATCTTGATTTTTAACAACAAATGTATCGTCAAAAACGCGGGCGTTTTCTACAACAGATCAGAGTAAACAACAAAAAAACGCATACTACCAATTTAACAAGCGACCTAGCGGCTGATATAGCTCCACTGTGTTTATGTAGAGAATAACTATTTTTGACACATGTTGATGAAGAAGGTGGAAATCTTTGATAGCTCAATGCAGTGGCCACAAAAAAGTGGCTAAAATAGCTGCAAAAACATACAATTGAAGATTTCATCATAATTTGAATATATCACATCGGATCATTCCTAAGAACATGTCCACCAAAGCTATCTGACGAGTAGTTTTTTGAGAATAAAATTTTCTGACCAAAAATGGCAATAATTGCCCCCACAAATAAAAATTGCAGATTTCACCATAATTTCAATATATCATATATTACAATAATCCCTTGGAATCTGTATACCAAATATCAAAGTTATCGACTTGCAGTTTTTGAGAAACAAATTTTTTTGACAAAAATGGCAAAAATTGCCCCAAAAATACAAAATTGCAGATTTCAACATAATTTCAAAATATCAAATTTAGTTAATCTGGAGGAACCCTTCATATCGAATTTTAAAGCTATCAGACCAGTGCTTTTTGAGAAACATTTTTTGACCAAAAATGGAAAAATTGCCCCAAAAATACAAAATTGCAGATTTTGTCATTATTTCAAAAATATCATTTAGTTCATCTATAGAAAAATCTGTATACCAAATTTCACAGCTATCAGATGAGTAGTTTTGGAAATACGCATTTTAAACCAAAAATGGCAAAAATTGCACAAAAATTCAAAATTACATATTACATCAGAAATTCAATATATTATTTAGTTCATCTGTAGACACCTGTATACCAAATTTCAAAGCTATCAGACCAGTACTTTTTGAGAAAAACATTTCTTGACCAAAAATTGCAAATATTGCCCCAAAATTACAAAACTGCAGATTTCATCATAATTTCAATAAATATCATTAAAGGGAAACCTAAGTCCAGCGACATTGACCGTTTATCCCTTCCAAAATCACCCTTGAATAAAATGCAGCTCAAATTTGCAACATAATTGCACGCGCTGACGACTACGGCGCGACGAAAAGAGAAGTTGAAGTAGACGACATTTATGGAAATGAGCTCGGAATCCCATGGGCGCGAAAGGGCTCATGGGAGAAGCGTGCGTGACGTCATCGGCGATACAGACGATTGTAGCTTGCAGCTGGAGGAGTACCGTGAACAGTTTAGCGCGTTCGTAAGACGACTCTGGAGAGTTCGGACAGCGATATTTCTGACATCGAGTATTACTTTTCCCACACTGAAATCAAACCATACTAATTTGAACCAAGATATGTATAATGGGAAAGTATCTCCACACATCGTTCGTAAATCCGCGGAGGGAGTCACTGTGCTTGTAGGCCTACAGACCCCGAACTGGATTGGAGACCTGACACTGAGTGACTCTGCGATCCTTCAGCGTTACGTTTCTAAAACAGAGTTTTCTTTATCAGTCGCTTAAAATTAATTTTTGGTTCGTGAATGATACGTAAGTCGAGCTTAGCCAGATCTTTATAGGTTGCGAAATCTTCAATATATATCGGAAAATATTTATTCGCAATTTGACAAATGTAGGCTATAGCGTCGTCTTTTTTTCGAAGTTGGTGTCGAACTTAGGAAGTCGGGCTTACTCAGATCTACAAAGTGATGAAATCTCCGATATAATGGATATTTGCCCGCTATTTAAAACAATAGTATCGTCTATATTGTTGTAAAGAATGCATTTCAAACAAGACCAGCCAAAACTCTCGACGATGTCCGATATGTCCTCTGTTCAGGTCTCGATCGCCAAGTAAAAATGTATACATGTAAAGAATGTTATTCGTGCAAGGCAATCCCCAACTCACGGTGATATCTGATCGGCCCTCTCGACGAAGTTCCGATTGTAGTGTATGAAAGTTCGTATGGAAATTTAATGAAAAAAATCCTTTCCATGTAAAAAAATGTATTTCGTGCATGAATAATTCTAATAATGTAAAACATACATTATTCTTGACTATCGGCCACGGATGCTATGAACTAAGAGTCGGACAGAGGTGGTCGGGTGGTCAGAACTGTTAGGCACGTGGTGAAATCTCCGATATACATCGGATATTTACCCACATTTTGACAAAGTAGCGTCTAGTATCAGAGTTAATGTCCAAAGTCGCCGATATTTATCGGATAAATATCCGTGATTTCGCAGACCCGGCGTGCCGACACCACACAGTGCACGTAAATCTAGTATCGTCTGGTATCGATATCGATATTAGCCTAGGAGTCCCGGTGCAATTGATATTTATTGAGTAAATATAATATCGGCGATTTCTCAGACCCGGCGTGCCGATCGAGACACATCATTCTCGACCGCGGGCCATCCGGGTACTTGCGGATTCTTACGTCATTTTTGCGTCAGCGCCGTTGGAAGTTTGAATTTTTCAACCACCAAAGAAATATTCAAAGTTTCAATATACATAAATGACATAACTTTTAGTTCTGCTTTTTTCCACACAATTTCTGTATCATTCGCTCTTCTGTATCGTCTGATCTCTCATTCACCTCGCTCGTATGCGTTTCACCTACTGACGTCACTCCGCGGTCGAGAATAGGCAAGAAGTCATTCCAGTATCTTGTAATATCAATATTACCAGGTATAGTCACGAAATTGCCTATATTTATCGTGTATATAAGAGCGATTTCGCAGATCCGGGCTGTCGAGATGAGAGACGCTTTGTGTAGTTTCGTCTTCGGATTTTAGAGTCCCGAAATCGCCAATATTAACATTTATCTGGTTAAAACCGGCGGTAATAGGCTGACTCAGCATGTCAAGATACGAACCGCATTGTGTAGTACCGTCTTGTATCGGTATCAGAGTCCCGAAATCACTTATAAAATCATCCTGAAAGAAGTAGAACATAACTTTGTATCTTTTGAGATTTTAAAACTCGCCCGACTTTCTTTAGCCACTGTCTTCGAAAAAGCTGTTCTGTGGGACGACGATAAAAGCTGATTCCGTTTGTTCTCCTTGAGTGATTTTTGCACTCAACTGAACAACAGTTAATAATTTTTTATGCTACTGATGAGAATTAAAGAGTCGTAACGCGCAGAACTGCACTCCTGCAGTCATAGACTCCAATGCTTTGGTAAGCGGTCACACACGTTCGTGTATCACCGATGACGTCACGCACGCTTCTCCCATGAGCCCTTTCGCGCCCATGGGATTCCGAGCTCATTTCCATAAATGTCGTCTACTTCAACTTCTCTTTTCGTCGCTCCGTAGTCGTCGGCGCGTGCAATTATGTTGCAAATTTGAGCTGCATTTTATTCAAGGGTGATTTTGGAAGGGATAAACGGTCAATGTCGCTGGACTTAGGTTTCCCTTTAAGTTCATCTGTTAGTAGGAATCTGTATACCAAATTGCAAAGCTACCAGATGAGTAGTTCTGAAAATACACATTTTTTTACTAAAAATGGCAAAAATTGCTCCCAAAATACAAAATTACAGATTTCATCAGAAATTCAATATATATTACTTAGTTCAACTGTAGAAACCTGTATACTAAATTTCAAAGCTATCAGACCAGTTCTTTTTGAGAAACACATTTTTTGACCAAAAATGGCAAAAATTATCCAAAAATAACAAAATTGCAGATTTCATCATAATTTCAATAAATATCATTAAGTTCATCTGTAGGAACCTGTATACCAAATTGCAAAGCAATCAGATGAGTTGTTTTGGAAAGAAACATTTTTTGATCAAAAATGGCAAAAATTGCACTAAAATTCAAAATTTCACATTTCATCAGAAATTCAACACATATAACTTAGTTCATCTATAGAAACCTGTGTACCAATTTTCAAAGCTATCGGACCAGTACTTTTTGAGGAACACATTTTTTGACCAAAAATGGCAAAAATTGCCTTAAAAATGCACATTTGCATATTTCTGCACAATTTGAACAAATCTGAAATAGATCATCCCTAGGGACCTATGTACCAAATATCAAAGCTATCTTACTCGTAGTTTTGAAGAAGAAGATTTTTAAAGATTTTTTTACCAAAAATGACAAAAATTGCCTTAAAAATACAAATGTGAAAATTTCACCGCGATTTGAACAAATCTGACTATAGTCACCCTAAGTAAACTGCACATCAAATTTCAAAGCAATCGGACAAGCGGTGTCAGAGAAGATTTTTTTACCAAAATAACCAAAAAATACCCCAAAAATACAAATATGCAAATTTCACCACGATTTGAATAAACTTAAGCGAGGTCACCCAAAGTGAACTGCATATAAAATTTCAAAGCAATTGGACTTGTGGTTTCAGAGGAGAAGGCAATTGTTGACGGATGACGGAGGACGACGCTGACGGATGATGCCGACGGAAAATCAACCTATTTGATAAGCTCCGCGTCGCTGACAGCAGAGCTAATAAATGTGAAACAAAGACATCATGTATGCTGCCGTTCACGTTCAAGAGCACACTGTGAACCATGAACTGGCATGTGCATTGGCTGCACGTAAAAGCAACTCTACTTTCCGAGATCAAACAGGTCCGTGTCTTTTGAAAACAACAGCATAGCAGTGAAAATTGTAATGGTCACCGGTAAAAGCTCTTTACAGATGAAAGGATGATTGCTGAAAACAATTGAAATTGCATGATTAGACTATGACAACCTCCTGGGAAAACAGGACAGTGTGAACGTGAACAAACAATGGTAGATGTCACTGGAGTGGGACTATTCTATTTAGGTAACGGGGAACATTTCGGAGGGGCACAAGTACTTGTATTGGGTAAACATGCCATTTTCCTCACAATACTGTCACAGGAACTTCAATGTCCCATTAGTTTCTTTGATCTGAAAAGTAGTTTGACCAACTTGTACGACCCATTATACTCTGGAAACAGTGGCGGGGCTTATACTTAGATGAGTAAGGTAGTACTATGGCGAAAGACTCCCAAAGAAGTAAAACAAGATACCGCAATGTAACAGAACATTGTAAAACAAAGTGACCGAACATACAAATTTTGAGTTGCCAGTCTGGCGATTGTTCTGACCGTCTGAGCCGCGAATGAGTGAATTATATATATATATATATATATATATATATATATATATATATATATATATATATATATATAATATATATATATATATATATATATATATATATATATATATATATATATATATATATATATATATAAATTTATTTATAACGCTCTGCTTTTGCATTGAGCACTGTAATTTCTGTAATATATATATATATATATATATATATATATATATATATATATATATATATATATTATATAATATGTATATATATATATATGCAGCTTACAGCTTGACAAGCATGAACAAAGGACTATATATTTAGTCTGAAAGACCATTTGTCTTCAAGTCTGTGGGCATATCAAAACATATATTAAATTGAAGGATTCAACATCAGTAGACCGAGTAGGGCTGTTGGATAGATCATGGGATGATCGCTAGGCTTGACCAGCTATGCAGTAGCTCTGTATGGCAGGGCTGTGTGTTACCGGCGTTATACGGCCTCCCGAGGCTGTATAATGCTGCTAACACACAGCCCTGCCATGGAGAGCTAGCTACGCAGTAACTTAGCTGCCAAGAAAAGCCAGTTGACTGGGAGCCGGTCTAACTTCCGGTAAAAAGCCTGGAAGTGGAGATACAGCTTGTAGCTTGACGAGCGTGAACAAAGGACTGCTAATTTATGCAAAACTCGTCAAGTTTACTCACTTTGAAGGCTGATTGTGCGAAAACAATAGCGAATTTTAAAATCCAAGACTTTGTTGGCTCAGTATACCAAGCCATTTATTCAGGTTAAATTTCTAGAGTAAAATTGCCAAAATATCTAGTTCCATTAGTGACCAACAAGTTGCGATGATATCGATACCGTAAACTGCGAAACCTGTCCCCGATCGGGCATTTCCTAGCTCTGCATGGCAGGGCTTTGTGTCACCAGCGTTATACCGGCTCCCACTACATATAAACACTGGTAACACACAGCCCTGCTTTTCAGAGGCAGGAATTTCCAAACGCAAATCGTATTTGTGTATATCTATGATTCTTTTCTATACTACTGTACGTTGCGGGGACTTCACTTACTAGTATATGAACGTACTGTCATAGAGGCAGCTTTGTCCGACCGGGAAACTCGACGAAATAGCGACATTTCTAAATATTACCATGGCGGTATACTTCTATGGTATTCGAGCACCGTCTCTCCACAGTTTGTTGAATGACAGTGACAATAAAGTTAGCACAAAGGATGAAAAATAGGAAAGTCATGTTGATGAGGTCTGCACTACACTGATGACCAGTTGTTTTTTGACAGACTCCCTGTCAGTTTCAGGATCGATCTAGTAGATTACCAAGCACATGGGCACGAGTTGTTTCACCAATTGGAAGCTAAGGGACACATGCCTTATGAGAGAGAATGCGTCTGTAGAATTATGGTTCAAAATTTACCGTCTTTGAAGACTTAACACCACTGCTCCTAAATTATCCCCATACAGTTTGACGCGGTCACAAGGGAGTACATCGTCATTTCTCACCCCTCGCATGATATAAACATGAAGCTATAGAACAAGTGTCATGATCCGTTGATAGATGCCAGCAACTATAATTTATGAATGAAAGCGTGGAAAGCTTTGAAACTGCCTCAAAAGTCCTGCATTTTTAGTCGTGGATTGTATTTGTGGGACTTTTAAAACAGTATTTGAGCTCATACCAACCACTGGAGTTGAAATGACTGGTACAGACCAGTGGTCAGTTCTGAGTTCACGGGCATTCATTTCTTGCATTGAAAAATAGAAACATCTCAAGAAAAATTATCATTGTGTTTAAATTTACTTGTCTTCTGCGATGTGTTGTGGCATCAACTTACCGACGAACCGTGACTTACCTGATTGTCACAATTGAGTAAATTTCTCGACATCACGTCTCTCTCCAATCAGTGATGTCATCTTTAAAATTTATTAAATTATCGATCGGATTCAAAACTCACAACATTTGAAAGCCGGCCCACCCAGCCAGAGAAATATTTTAGAGTGACAATCATTGTATTGTACACCAAACAGAAAGACATGATTCATATTTCCCTTTACAATTTTGGCAATTTGGTGCTCAATTACTGTAAATAGCACGTCAAGTTGACTCCCACTCACCCTTACTGTCTTGCTGCGTAGGCCTACAGTTGACCGTACCATGAAGTTCAAATTAGCTTTTGAAGCTGTCAATCATTCAGGTGCCACACAAGTTTCAAATTTAGAACAATAGAATGCGATCACAACAAGGTGTTACCGCACAATTTGAGTTGTCAGTGTGTTGCCGCACTGCTGTTGCCGCATGTTTTGAGGCATCAGTGAGTTCCCACAAACATGTTGCCGCAGTGTTTGCGGCAATAAAACAATGGGAAGTGGGCATGAGACAATAGATATCGCAGACCTTGCGGAAAAGAACAATGCTACCCCACAGTTACCGCAAGGTTTGCCTCATACCGCAAAATGCGGTTACAAGTTATGTGATTCTGGTACTGAATACAACACCTATAAGATAACTTCTGTAACTTCATTGTAAGATACATATGACAAAATAGGAGCTTAAAATATCTGAAATAATGGTCTTAACCTGGTTCTAACCCTTAATACTTCATATCAGATTTGAAATTCTCTTAATTACCTTCAGTTAATCCGACTGTTCCAATTGGAGGATGGGAGAAGACCACAGTTGGAATATTATTATAGTCTTGCTTCAAATCAGGCTTGTTATCAAATAGTCGATGAGCCAGCTTACGTCCTGCAGCAATGGCCACTGTTATAAAAAAAAATAGTGTCAATGACACTGTGCTCTCATTTTACAGAGATACTAAGTACTAGTACACACATGACATTGCATTCTTCCAGGTTGATTATTAAGAAAATTCCATTGCAAGCCCAGTTTAATCTTTTACCCCAGCAATATGAAATGCTCCATCTCATTATGACTTTTACAAATCTGACAGAAAACAACCCTAGGATCAAGACTATCATGTTTTACAGCAATCCAACAAACACTTTGGGAGAAAATGATTTTTTGACAAAAAATGGGAAAAATTGCCCCCGAAATACAAATATGAAAATTTCACCACAATTTGAATAAATCTGACAAAGGCCAACCCTAGGATCATACATACAAGTTTTCAAGGCAATGGGATGAGCACTTTCAGAAAAGAAGATTTTTTGACAAAAAAAATGGGAAAATTGCCCAAAAAATACAACTTTCAAAATTTCACCACAATTTGAAGTAATGTAACTAAAGTCACTATAAAGAGCCTGCATACCAATTTTCAGCCAAATCTGGAAAGTGGTTACAGAGTTTTAGCAATTTGCAGGATTTTTCCTCTTTTCCCTTCATTTGCATATTTTTGACTTTGACATGTTTATTTGAATAAATTCACATCTCCATCCCTGGGTGCACTTGTCCACCAAATACTAAGAGGGTAGGTGCTGCGATTTAGGAGTTTTTAATATGGACGGACATACATGCATAGACATGCATACATTTATTTTTACAGCTTTTAACCTCCAACAGCCGACCAACTTGTCAATATCAGCTTGTTCAACTTGATACTACTGCTTATAATAATATAGACGAGAGTTAATTACATTCTAATTAAAGTAAACAAAACTTGCTTACAGCGAAAACGGAGTCAGCGTGGACTCTCTGTTGTGTCGGGCAACAAAAAACGCAGTCACTGACGTTTTTTGCAGACAAAACACACAGACAATGTAGCAAATGTCATGAAATCTTTTCTATTGAAAAGGCGAGCTAGCGTTACCAGGACTTACTTTTTTGAACGTGTTGATTTCCCCATGGATGTGTAAGACAAATATATCCATGTCTTGAACAAATAATTGAAAAAAAATCTAAATTTCAATATTATCGATGATTTTATCCACCTCACAAACTGAACCAAGGGGTTTCCGTCTTTAGCTTATGCTAAAAGAGGATAGCGTCAATGAAAAAACACACTACGGACCCGACCCAAGTACGGATAGACCCTAGGGGTAGAGGTGTCGATCAAACAGTCGACGCTGTGCTCGCTGTCGTCGGAATGTCGTCTAGACGTTTGTAATAGACGTATGGTGATGAAGGTGGCATCGAATAATATAGATAAGGTGTATAATACTGGCATTTCGATGGCAGCAATCTATATTGAGCCACTTGATGCGATGTTTGTTCGGTTGATGCTTTCCCCGTTTCGCTGAAGCTACCACCTCGATTGCAGTTTACGTAGATGCAGACGCAGGAAACATGATACCGCGCCGTTCAAGCTCTTTCTGTACTTAATTTACCGTATTTTGGTTTTATTCTCAACTTGCCATGAAGAACATTTTGCAACAATAAGAATACAAATTGAATCTTTTGTGTGATGTGTGGGATTTATTGAATAGGCGGTGTGCCTTTGATGACATTTAGTTTGGGTGTTCTGTCTGAAAAAACCTCAGTGGCTGCGTTTATTTTGTTGCCCGGCACAACAGAGAGTCCACGCTGACTCCGTTTTCGCTGTATCAAGATTTACATCATACAAAAACAGCATATCTGTCAGTTTATAAAGAATCTTCAGCTGGTTATCTTTATCAGTATTTTCATCCTATTAACCAAGCTCATTTTAACTTTAAAATTAACATTGCAAGTAAGTTCTGTTGAATAAGTTGAGCCTGTAGGTACTCAGAGAAAGTACACAGAAGAGATAAATGTTTGCAACTTAAGAAGTTCAAGGTCATCAAAAGCATTATAAGGAATCATGTAACACTTTCATTGCATTGTTTACACAGATTGCATATATAAGCACTTGAGGAATCTTACAGCCCAGCTTTACCATAAAAACCCTATCACTTTGACCACTCTTTTAATTGACCACACCATAAATGGAAATTGGAACTTTCTCTATCTCTATTTATTTGACCAACCTATCATGACAAACTATTATGAGCAATTTCTTTTAGATAACATACAGAGCACAATATATGACGGATCAGAATATGTCAAAGTTGGGATTCAGGAAAGTTGCCTTTAAATGTTTTAATCATCCAAGATGGTAAGCATTTCTTTATGAACTGTCAAAAAAGTTGAACTTTCTAATAATTCTACACTAAAATTATTTTGGCTTTGTTGATTTCCTAATTAATTCAATTATTTCAAATCATATTATTTTTTACTGTGTGAATTGATAGGGTTTATACAGTACAAGAGTTACATACAATGTAAGTCAAATTCGGTTAAATATCAAATACCGTCTAACAATGCATTATTCCTATAAATAGCATCTCAGCCTGGAACAGCACAATCATAATCTGCTCATTCACACAGGCAGTACTTGACTTTGAATGAATGGCCTACTACATTTCACGTATCTACCGAATTTGATAGCATAGCAAAAAGTACCACAAAATTTGAAAATTTGAACTTGAGTTCACAGAATCATCTTCAGGTCACTCCTAGGAACCTGCACACCCAATTAGAAAGTAATGGCATACACAGTTTCAAAGAAGATTTTTTTAACCAAAAATGGCAAACATTGCCAAAAAATATAACATGCAAATTTTGCCATAATTTTGTGAATTCTATTTTGAGTTATCACAAGGCACCTGCACGCCAAATTTTAAAGCGATCTGACCATTGGTTTAAGAGAAAAATATTTTGTACTAAAATGGCAAAAAAAAGAAAGAAAAAAATTTCATTAAAAATAGAAAGCATCAAATATTGACATCAAATATATATGTTTACATGAGTTGGGCCTTAGATACGTAAAACCCAAATATGACAATGATCAGATGAGTAGGTCCCGAGTTATTAATTTTTGACCATTTTCGCCGTTTTTTCTACCTCATTTGCATATCTATGAGACTAAAAAGTTCATTTTAAATACGGCACATCTACACTATATATGGCATCACTACACCAAAAATCAACTTAATATATGCAGTGGTTTGTGAGTTTTTGCGTTGGACGGACAGATATTCCACATACATACATACAGACAGACATCTCAGATACAGACTTTTTTCAACCATGTAACCTCCAAATTGCCATATATGTATGGCAAATGGGAGCTAATGAAAGCAGAACAACGTTTCAAAGCACAGGAATATAGTTTCATGTGGTGGAGTTCAGAAGGTGTTCTATAGTGTAAATGCATTAATTATTACGAATGATCTAGGCTGCGCGATTCCCCCTCTTTAATGTGCTGCGCGCTGCCAATTGTACATTGAAGGGGCGACCCATCGCGCAGTGCTCTGAGCTGGCTGGAATGGCATATCAAATATCATACAATTCATAGGAGTCACAATTTGATGCATTTGACCAGTTATTGGCACCTGTTAATACTTTGGCAACAGGTATTGTATAGTGTAGCAAGAACATTTACATGAATGGGACTAATTTTAGTTTGATTTTGATACTTTTTGTACTTTCCGTACACTGATTTTGCATGTGAAAGCCTGTCAGCCCATTGACAGTTACATCCACAAAAGTTCATTGCCCTAGCTATATAAGGTTTCTGTGTCACATTATCTCTGTACGATTGAAAAAGGAGAAAAACTTAAGTTTTTGTGCATAATATGAATGTCCATAACTCTATGAAAATAATTCTGGTAGCAAAAATTGACACGGAAATTGGACTTTACTATTACAGAAGCGTGTTCAGTTCAGTGGATGCCATTGACACTGTGACGGGACTGCATGCAATGAGAGTCACAAGCAAGCTGTAGTGTCAATGGGCCCAGTTTTTGAATTCAGTGAACAAACATTGACTTATTTTTCGGGCAAATAAACCCTAAAGTTAACTGTCGGTGACAACCAACTTTTCTGTTTGTTATTTTCCCATTGTAAAATGACTGACAAAAAGTAATTGGAGCGAATATGACATCGAGAAAATCCACATTTAAAACATGACGGACTGAGATTAATCCGACCTCCTAAGTTGTTCATTTTAACTCTACTGAGTCTGCGCGCAAGACTACAAGACCAGCAAGGTCACTAGAAAAATACCGGTATATGGAGAACAAGTCATTGACAATGACATAGTCCCCACTTGTAATAGGAGTATTAGTCTTGATGGGGCAGGGAAATGTGGTCATTAAGAAGTATCACTGCAGTGTATATGTTGAGATCTTTGGGCACATAGGTTTATGTCGTTTTTCCCAATTTGAAACGCATGAGGCATGTCTAAGTTATGGTTCTAAATCGGGAAAAAAGATCAGACCTTTAGCTGTATTGGCGAGCCAATCTATAAGCCCCCTGGACTTCATCCGTGGGGCTAAAAACTGTGTCACTGCATCCTTTTTGCAATATGAATACGATGAGAAACTAAATTTTTATTTTACTTGGCCTTATACATGGGATTCTATGCAGAACTGACTCTTACATGGGAGTCTATGGAGAAATGCCTTATACATGGGAGTCTATGGAGGTGTAAACTAAAAAGTCCTCTAACACGGCCAAATTTGATCGCATTGTGAAACAAATCGACGTGCATCTGTATGGGGTAGGGTACTATCCTTGTGCAAAGTTTGAAAGAAATTGACCTGGGCATGTCTGAGATATCTGCGTGAACGGACGGACGGACGTACGGACGGACGGACAGACATGACCCAATCTATAAGTCCCCCCGGACTTCGTCTGTGGGGACTAAAAAAGCAGAAGACATATTTGTAAATGGTTTGTTGAGTGACAATCATGTATGCATCTCTTGAAAAATTTTGAGGTTATAAGGTATAAGACTAGTGTAAGAATAATGAGGTTAGAATAAGTGTAGCACAGCTAAGTTGACAGTAATTATAGTAACAATGAAATAAATGTTGAAAGTAGTAATTGAGGCTAAGATAGGAATAAACTGAAATTACTGCTAAAAGTTTGGTAGAAGGCCACCACAGGAATTGGTCAATACCATGGTGGTGGAAACGTAAAGCCAATCTTGCCTGCCACCCTTATTACAAAAAGGTCTTTAAATAAGTCAATTTAAGGGGGGCGCTGCATATAACAAAGCTCCAAAATCATTTTTCACAAATATTCATTCAATTTTAATTTAATTTTTTGACCCAAGATTAAAAATATACATACATACATACAGACGACATGCAAATGGGATGCAAATGAACTGATTCACCTTATACGATAACCTTTCTTTGTATGTATACTGTTATGTAGGTCATTTTCACACACACACTCATGACCTGAGTTTAGGGACTGGTCAGTTTCTTCAGCCTGGGGGCGCCGGTGGATTCATGGAGGGTCACCCTGTTTTTGACTTTGGTGATGGGGGGTCACCATGTTTTTGAAAAGCCCAATAGGGGGGGTCAGTGTGTTTTTGAATTTCGACACAGGCTCATCATTGCCTAAAATGCATCGTGTCAGCCACAAATTTCATCATTCAATTGCGTTTTTCGGCGCGCCTTCGGGCGTATAACTTTAATAATCAGACATATTTTTCAGCGCGCCCAACTTTAACATATCAGGCATACATATATCAGAGATATCTGTATGTTCAATATTTTTCAGCGTGCTCTTTGAGCGCAATTACTTTAATATATCAGACTTTTTTCAGCACGCCCTTCCTGTGCATGACTTAAACATACAAGACATATATATCAGAGATATCAGGATGTTTCATATTTTTCTCGGCGCCCTTTGGGCGCCATACTTTAATAAATCAAAGATATATGCCAGAGATATCTTGATGTTTGCTAAGTGAAAGTGTACCATTATGAAATCTACATTTCATATGAAAAGCATGACAAATTCCTGATACTTTTTCTGTTCTCTCCATGAGAATTCAGTATGAGAAAGCAACATGCACTAATATTTCACAATGTATATTTGATACAATGACTTATTTTAGAGATAGAAAATACCGTCAATGACGCTGTACCTTCTCTAATGTGTGGCCAGGTCAGGTAATTGGTTGTTGGCATGGAGTTGTTGGTAAATAGTTGATGATGTAGGGGCATGAGGTGGGATATGGACCCAAAGAACCCAAAAGATGATTAAATACATCAATCAAAAAAATTCTAAGCTACAGTATAAACTGCCTAAAGATAGTTCAATGTGGGAAAAAGTTAAATAATTCAGAAATAAGAATTCACAGTCCAAAATAGTAATGACGCACTTCCTTACTGACCTGAGTGCATGTGAAATACACAACCTGGCATCTGTAAATTAAATGTATACCAAGTGATCATTTTAAGTCACTTTTAACTGTTTTTAATGGATTTTCCAAAGAATCCTGTGAAAATGATGAAAAACGCTTATCTGGTCTTGTGTTTGTATAACCTCATGGCTGATAATTGTCATAGTATTGAAAAAAAATTGAAAGTGAAGAAATTACTGTTTTTAATAGGCATATTTTCCTTGAAATACATGACCGTGTAAAGAATATATGCTAAAAGTGTTTAAGAGTAAATTTCTTTTTAAAAAATAATTTAATCTGTGACCAAAGGATTTTTATTCTTTGAGTTTACAAATTCAAACATTGCAATTTGTTCAATCATCTTGTGCAGTGCAAAATTTATAAAATGACTGAAAAACAAAAAAAATTGGCAGAATTAGTCTTTGTGATGTAAAATTATGGGTTGACATCACGATAACTGTTAATCTGTTTGAAGTACTAATATACTATAATTTAAAAAAGAAAAGTTCATGCAGAAACGGTAAAATATATTGTCAGCAATGTAGTGTTAATTTTGACTTTACATCAAAATATGCCTATGCTGGATACCAAATATAAAGGGTGAAATATTAAAATCAGCCATGTTCAGCAAAATCCACACAACAGCATTGATCCTTTTCTAATTTGATTTGATTTGCTCATGTTATTTCTTGTATGACAGTCAGTACAATATGGAACTTGAACACACACAGTGAATAAGTATGCTGTAAATGAAATGGTGTGGCTGCATCCACATGCAGCAATAGGAGTGCCTTTGTCTCTCACCCCTCATTTCCAACCTGTCCCATCCCTGAAAAATAGTTTGGTCTTATATTTATAATGTTAATAATTTCTGTATTTGTTAAAATCTGCGCATCTCAAAAACTTTTGATCATAAACATTTTCATTGTTTTTTATAGCTGACCAGTCAGTTAACCTGTTTATATTGAATATTTGCGCATTTTTCCGCAGTATTTGACATTTTCTGAATACCTTCTTATTCAGTTTGTCATTTTCTAAAAGTTTAAATGCTCCATTGTGTGGTCAAGCTTTCCACAAGCATCAAATGTGGTACTTCATATAGGAGGGTCTGCCTCTAGAGGGCGGGCATCATGAATAGTGTTTGTTGGTTAATTCCTCCATGTAAACTTCTGATTGTACTGTAAACATTGAACATGGCCGACGTCCGATTTTCCTGTCTAAAACTTTCACTCATTTTCGTTCATATGACTCTGAAACTCCAGGAAACGATTGGGAAGAAAGGGTTATCTTGAAATATTGAGGTACTCGCCGATATTTTGCAAAATTAAATGAGAAATATGCAAGGAAAATGCCGACAGGCTTACACAATGACAGTTTTCAGACTCGGAGGCATATGATCATCTCTGCAGACTGCAGATTATGCAACAGGCCCAGATCACGTGAGGCCATGAGGGGATATCCACGCAACTCAGTACCAAACACTAGCGCTCACAGAGTGAGCAAACACAAAGTGAGTACCCCTAACGTCAGCTCAGTAGTCTGTAATAGATTGTAGTCAACTAAGAAACCTTGGAGAAAGGCTTAACACTGTGGCTATGCCGCTAAGTCCCTTTTGATTTTTGTCATAGCTCAAAATCGTTCTCCCACACCTCAACCTGAGCCATGAACACCCCCACCAGTTTATGATATAACCCATCACAATGGCATGACGTCAACGGATCTTGACAGACGGAAGTCTTGACAGACGGAAGTACTTGACAGCAGCTTACTGGTTTTCAACTCTAATACCTTCTCTGTCTATAAATAGACACGAGAAGGTAAAAAATGACAAGATATCTTTCGTTCTCATTGATGCAACTGTCTTCCTTTGTGTCTCAGGTTTTCTGTAGAATGATGCTTTTTTATGACCAAAATAACAGTTAAAAAAGGCAGTTTTTGTCATTATTAGCTGTGCTTTTATGGTTTCAATGTCACAAGAAAAGGTCATCTCAGACACTACACACATCAGATTTAGCTAAAATGCCTCTCTATGGCTCTACAGGTAATTTAATTGGATGGCTGGCAAGTCTTAACACCCATCAAAATTTTTGATTTACTGCTTTTTCCTCTTTGATATTAATGATTGACATCCATTTCTGTTCAGGACATCTGGTTAAGCATAGAATATATGAAATACATTCACAGCTCATTCAAAATGTACTGTATTCAAACTACCGTATAAGATTGACACTTTGAAATTTCTGTTACAACTGACATGTCAACAATTTCATTAAAACACAGAATGACTGTTAAAATATAAATGTATGTAAAATATAAAATATATATATATATATATATATATATATATATATATATATATATATATATATATATATATATATAAAATTTATGTCCACCTTTTGTTTTACATTTGTCGTGTTTGGGGGGGTCACCCTGTTTTCAAAATTTGGGATGGGGGGGTCACCCTGTTTTCAAAATTTGGAATAGGGGGGTCAGCCGCTTTTTTACGTCAGCAAAAAATAATCCACCGCCCCCCCCCCCCCCAGGCCGAAGAAACTGACCAGTCCCTTAATCAGTCTAGAACATTCTCAAGGTCACTGCCCTTAAAGACCTCACAACCTTGAATTCAGTTAGTGGTGCTTGTAATGTTCTGGAAATTTAATTAATTATGTAAAGAGAGATAATTTTAGAACATTAATTAGCATGTCAATAAAAGTTCTCGATTGTTCTTATATGCTCTTATGTAAGCACACAGGTATAAATAGGGACGTGCACAGCTCGCAGGCAGGCATTTTGGGATTGTGTCTCTTGCTTGTTACTTCAAGTCCTTGGAAACTCCAGCAGTATTAATTTCAAGACTTTTCAAGACCTTCACTGCCAACACTGGATTTATACTGCGGACTTTGTGCAACTTCAAGCCTGCAAGCCAAAGGACTGTTCATTCATCCGACTGACTGTTACAACTCTGAGACGAGCTTTGCCGTCCCAGCTGAGATAAGTAATCTGTACACTTTTACAGTTTGTATTCTATCCCTGACTTAGCAATTAGTTTTATTTATGTAATACATTTCGTTTTACACGGAAACTGCTGAGTTCACCCTTTTGTTTGTTTTTTGTCATATAACAATACATATAACAAATGCGAGCTAAAAATCATCTTCCAGTTAGAATTTGAACATATCTACAGAGTTTGATTGGCAGCAGCTTCACATTGACCGCTTGTCAGTCTGTCTGTATTTTTGCGGCCAGATAAAAAGTGGCATTTTCTGGAGCGTGTGCCTGCGTGTTCCCTGTTTGGTGTCCACTTATGCAATGAATGCCACCATAGTTTCGCGCCCTTTTAAAGGGAGGCTCCGCCTTTAACAACTTTTGTCCTGATTGCATATGTTGTGGGAAAACATGACATAATGAAACTCATTGACAACTGAGTTTGTATCATATCGAGAGATGCTGTATTTCTGGAAACTTTCTATTTTATTTCTATCACTCTTATTAGGAAAGTTCATTGAATATACAAATCAAACATTAAGTAACTGACAGGTGTCTTTGTTCACTATTAATGCAATGTGAGCTCAACATCTGTTCCAAGTTTCATCAAAATTAATGAAGTATTTTCTTCACATATCAGCCTAATTATGAAAATCATTAAATATGCAAATCAGAAGTTAATTGACATGATACTGCTACATGTCTTTGCATGTTGTTATGACCCTGTGAGATGAACATCTGTACAAACTTCCATCAAATTTGCTATAGCTTTCCTTCCCATATCAATAATTATAAAACTTCATCAAATATGCAACTTAGCAATTAATTGTCATGATCTGTCTAAATGTCTTTGCACACAGTTACAGCTCTGGTATATGAACACCTGTACCAAGTTTCAATAAATTTGAGTCAGTATTTCTTGACATATTACCAAAATTATGAAAATTAGTTAATTGTGCTAATTAGCAATTAACTGACACAATACTGACATGTCATTGTGAGCTATTAGAGCTATGTGTGACCAGCGCTTGTATGAAATTTCATCAAATTTGAACGAGAACGAGAAAGACGTGCACCAAAATACCTCGAGGATTACGTGAGCAGAATAATCTCCTGACTAGATATATACAGAGACCGGATAGTCCACCCCGATCTCTTAGTTAAATTAGAAATAGAATTAGAATGCATGCAATAGAATAGCAATATATTTACTTCAATTTTATTATTTTCAGAATTTCAATTAGAAACTTTTGACTCATTTATCAATGGACAATATGAACTCTATCATGAACTTTATCAAAAAGTCAGTACATCAACATCCGATCATTCAACATTTTGGAACAATCACACATAATCCAAATTTAATTAAAGGAGGGATGTAGTGTTTCAACACTATCTCACATCTGTTCACTTCCATCAAGTAAACATCCTTGAGTCAATATACTGACCTGACAATAACATTCCACAGGTTAAATATCCATGATGCGATATGTCACAGTCTTTACTCTTAGACAATAAAGTAAGCAGTTCTAGTTTTGACATCAAGCCTACAACAGTGTCTGTCCCTGTGTCCACACACAAACTACACACACACAGACACATCACAAAATTGTCATTGTTGATAATGTATATTTTACTTGCTTGTCTGTGTGCCAATGTTATAGGTATTTGGGCCATAGTAACTTTGCAAAAGATAGGCATAAAAATGAAATTGGTCCTTGCCAGTGCTCTGAGTACTTGAATTTACTTTGGTCTAATTCACTGTGCTTTTGAAAAACTAGCTATCAAATAAGAGCCTGACAGGAAAAGACATGCAAAGTTAGATGTTAACATGAAAATGTCATCAATATTTGCTAATTACAAATGAACATGCATGAATTCAATCATGAACCCCGGGATTATGTTTTTACATCAAATATGATTTTGAAAATATCAAACTCACCTGGCGTCAACAGTGCTCTTCCGCATACATCACCTAATGCATAAATACCCTTGGCTGTAGTATTTTGATATTCATCAACAGCAATATTGCCATATTTATCAACTTCCACTCCCTGTTAAAATCAAAGTGAGATGTATATGGGCAAAATGAATTTAAAAAGAATAGAAGCACTTTGTCTTTGCTGAGCTTACTATGTCTGACCCATCTGATGGGATATCAGCATTAGAGTATTAGTATTTGTATCGTTCTAGTTGCATTGCACCTTTTGAACTTTAAGGAAACCATCACATGATGTACCAGTGTTAATGTTCTTAAAGTCATTCTAATGAGTTTGAATTCATGTGGTACTTGTACTTATGAAAATTTACATATGATCTACCGGGTAGGTGCTGACATGTGTAAAACTTATCAAATTACCTTGAAGTGTCGGCACCTCGGCCGCACTTCCACAAACACATTTTATACATTTTAACCTGACAAGGGCATGGCTACATCCTGGATCAGACTTTGGGTGGAGGTCGCCAAAATATACACTTGGGGAATGGCTTCCCCCTCCTCACAATTAAACCCTACTTAGTGTCTAAATATGATGAATTACAGACCATCTGTAGGTACATATGATCTGAACTTGCCAGACCATGACGCTGAGACCAGACGTTGTGTCCACCCTGACAATTTATCAAGGATCAAACCTTTAATGTCAATTGCAATACATAGTGGATATAACTGTATGATTGAGCTTGGGAATCTCACTCCTCACTTCTCCTCCTTGCGCTGCATTTCTCCCTGCGGAGCCTGCTGTGTGTGCTGAAGGCCAGGACTCTACAGTGTCAAGACTGTGGTCCTACCATTGAGCAGAGTGACTGAACTACGAGAGAAGCATTGGGTGTGCATACACTTGGCAAGTTGTACCTGAACTGAGACGATCTCGACATCCTATGGAATAATCGTACGGGGCCTGAATTGCGGGACCTCTGGTGCTAGGACAAACAACTGTGTACACGTGCTATGGGAAAGGACTCAAAAGGGATCTGTGTTGAAGTTACCGGATCAAAGAATTGAATGCTCGACTGGACATTGAACACGGCAAATGGACGCTTACTTAACCCGGCAAACTAGCAGTAGTTTACTCAAAGAATGAAATGGGGTTATATTTGGGGTAAAAAACCTCAATTTTGGTATTAATGATGAAAATTAATTTAAGTCAACCAGATATGAACTGTAAATGCTCATGTGTTTCATTATATATTGCAGTTATGTGTAAATTTGAACCTTCGCCACATGTTTGCAACTTCATTGAAAGTGTTATGATCAACATAATGAATAATATTCACCACAGATTAATTCTAAATCCAAGTATATATCCCCAATCGGGAAAGTTCATTAAAATATGCAAATTGGGAATTGACTGAAATTTTCTCATTAAAATGCAAATAAGGAATTTGCTGAAGTAAAAATGTTAAATGACTCTCAATAATCTCTTATCATAATATCTTTAATGTAAAAAGCAATTCGTCAACTTTGGTCTAGTCAAGACATATAAATACCCTTAATTAGGAAAATTCATTAAAGACGCCCCTCGGGTACTTATAGCGGATTACTAGAAATGGACGCTCATTATGCAAACCTACGCTGAACGAGTAAGACAAAGGGGAGCTCCCGAAAACGTAGCATTTTCATCATTTATAAGAGACTACTTGCCAAATTTAAACACCTACGGTAGCGTGAATATGCTAACCAGCAGTTGAGGGTCTCAATTTAAACACTAAATAAGTTCAGAGGTAGATTTCGATGTCTAAATGTAACAAGGACAAAGTGCCGTCGATTTACATATCAATGCATATCAGTACACGTCACTGGCATTGACTGTCGATCAAACGCTTCTTCAAACTCAGCCTCGTATCAACGAAATGTTTGTACAAGTCATCGTTGATGACACAGTCCCCGCTTGTCCATTTTGTTATAATCTTTGGTGTCTAGGTAGCTGTAGTCTAGGTAGCTGTGGAATGACATTGATGCAACGGGTGCATCAGGCCTGTGACTTGCATAATAAAGTAATCTGAGGAACGTTCAATAAATGACTCATCTCTGCCGGTAATGACCACTCAAGGAACTTTTGATTACATCACACATAACGATGCCCTTACTGCCTCCAGTGTCGTGATTGGCACATACTATACACATGGTTTGGTGGAATTTTTGAAATGGTATGGGATCGGGTATGTTGTTGTAATCAGCCATTTCGGATCATATAATGAAACAATTTAATGTGCACAAGAATGCAGCCATAGTACTTTATCTTCGTATCACGTTTGAACAAAATCAGTCCATCGAGGGACAGTGACCTATGTTTATGTTTCAAAGACATAAAAAAATCACACCAAAATTTAAATCAAATGGCTGTTTATTGACCATATGGATCATAGCACAAAATTAGTAGACATGCATATGTATGCCATAGCACTTTATCTTTGTACCAAGTCTCAACAACATTGGGTAAAGAATATTTGCATATGATTAAGCCTCAAAGACATGAAAAAATCCAAAAATGACCATCTGACAGCGATATTGGAAAAACATAGGGCCAAAGTCCCTGAAGCTACTATAGACATGGATACAAAATTAAGTATTTCCTGACTGTATGAAATTATCTCACTAAGGTCATCCTAGGGACATGTAAACCAAATATTAAAGCTGTCTGACCAGCGGTTTTGAATAAACAAGCGAATCAACAGTTGACAGAGCTCTGCTGTGTTATGTAGAGAATAACCTTTTGTGACACATGTATTGATGAAGAAGGTGGATATCTTTGATAGCTCATTTCAGGATGGCCTGACCAAAAATGGAAAAAAATTCCGTAAAAATACAGATTTGCATATTTCATCAGACTATATTAGTCTATAATAGCAAATAAACGAGAGTTAATTACATTCTAATTAAAGTAAACAAAACTTGCTTAAATCAAGATTTACGCCATAACAAAACAGCATATCTGTCAGGTTATAAAGAATCTTGAGCTGGTTATCTTTTAATATCAGTATTTTCATCCTATTAACCAAGCACATTTTAACTTTCAAATTAACATTGTGAGTAAGTTCTGTTGAATAAGTTAGACTGTACTACTCAGAGAAAGCACACTGAAGAGACAAATGTTTGTAACTTAAGAAGTTCAAGGTCATCAAAAGCATTATAAGGAATCATGTTACACTTTCATTGCACTGTTTACACAGATTGCATAATTGCTATAAATAGCACGAGGAATCTTACAGCCAAGCTTTACCATAAAAACCCTATCACTTTGACCACTCTTTTAATTGACCACTCTATTTTTTTCCTTAAAAAGTAATCTTATTTTATCCTTACCAAGTCAACCATAAATGGAAATTAGAACTTTCTCTATCTCTATTTATTTGACCACCCAATCATGACAAACTATTATGAGCAATTTCTTTTAGATAACATAAATGGTGGTTCAGAATATATCAAAGTTGGGATTCAGGAAAGTTGCCTTTACATGTTTTAATCCTCCAAGATGGTAAGCATTTCACTATGAACTGTCAAAAAAAGTTGAACTTTCTGATAATTCAACACTAAAATTATTTTGGCTTTGATGATTTCCTAATTAATTCAATTATTTAAAATCATATTAATTATTTTTTTCTGGTGAATTGATAGGGTTTATACAGTACAAGAATTACTTACAATGTAAGTCAAATTTTGACCAAAAATGACAAAAAAATTCCTTAAAAATACACATTTGCATATTTCATCACAATTTGAACAAATCTAAGTTGGGTTATCCCTAAAGACCTGTATACCAAATAACAAAGCTGTCGACCAGCGACCAGCGGTTATGAAGAAGAAGATTTTTTACCAAAAACACCTTTTTTGGCATTAATTTGCCTATTTTTAACAATATCAAAAAATTAAAAAAACTAGTTTCTCAAAATCATATTTTTCATCTACACAACAAATATCAAATCAGTAAGTACTGCGGTTCTCAAGATATTTGAGTGGACGGACGCCTCACAAACGGACATACATACATACATACATACATACATACATACATACATACATACATACATACATGACTGACGACGGACGGCGGACGGATACCCATCCCAATAGCTTCTATAGACTATAGTCTATAGTAGCTAAAAATGACAATCTGGCAGCCATATTGGAACATGTCACGAAGTAAATTGACATGTGCGATCTTTGTGCCAAGTTTGGACAAAATGGGTGTGATGACCTTTGAATTACGATTCAAAGACATGCAAAATTCCAACAAAATGGCAGTTCTGCAGCCATAATGGATCCTATCCCAAGCTTAATTGATACATGCATATGTATGCCATAGTGCTCTGCCTTTGTGCCAAGTTTGAACCAAATCGGTTCAAGGATGTTTGAGTTATGGTTCAAAGACATGAAAAAATCGCAAAAAAATGGCCGCCTGTTGGCCATATTGGATCACATCACGAAATAAATTGGTGTTCATATGAAGGGCATAATGTTTTGCTTTTGTGCCAAATTTGAACAGAATCGGTTCAAGGATGTCTGAGTTATGGTTCAAAGACATAAAAAATCGCAACAAAATGGCCGCCTCACGCCCATATTGGATCGTATCGCAATATAATTCGACATGCATATGTAGGACATAGTGTTATACCTTTGTGGCAAGTTTGAACAGAATCTGTTCAAGGATGTCTGAGTTATGGTCCAAAGACATGAAAAATCGCAACAAAATGGCCGCCACACGCCCATATTGAAACATATCGCAAAATAATTTGACATGGATATGAAAGCCATAGTGTTATGCCTTTGTGCCATGTTTGAGCAGAATGTGCTCAAGGATGTCTGAGTTATGGTCCAAAGACATGAAAAATCGCAACAAAATGGCCGCCACACGCCCATATTGAAACATATCGCAAAATAATTTGACATGGATATGAAAGCCATAGTGTTATGCCTTTGTGCCATGTTTGAGCAGAATGTGCTCAAGGATGTCTGAGTTATGGTCCAAAGACATGAAAAATCACAACAAAATGGCCGCCACGCGCCCATATTGAAACATATCGCAAATTAATTTGACATGGATATGAAAGCCATAATGTTATGCCTTTGTGCCCAGTTTGAGCAGAATGTGCTCAAGGATGTCTGAGTTATGGTCCAAAGACATGAAAAATCGCAATAAAATGGCCGCCTCGCGCCCATATTGGATCGTATCACAAAATAAATCGACATGCATCTGTAGGTCATAGTGCTATGCCTTTGTGCCAAGTTTGAACAAAATCAGTGGAGCAGTGTCTGAGAAACTGTTGATGACGGACGGACGGACGGACGGACGGACGGACGGACGGACGGACACACGGACGGGACCCAATCTATAAGTCCCCGCCGGACTTCGTCCGCGGGGACTAAAAAGCTCTGGAAGCGTTTGTTTAGTAAATCAAGAATAAACACTTGTAACCACTTTGCCTTGCTTGATCTTCTAACGGTAGCCCGAAACATAAATGTTCCGAAGATCAATGCGGTTATGTAAAACCGTTGAGGTAAAAAAGTCCACCCGACTAACTTTTCCTGGGACCTGCAAAGTACCTACCTTCGATGCATTCTGAAAACAAAACGTAGTAACATTAGTATCTAGGTCGGTATAGTTCGGTATACTCTTTTTGGAGGATGTGGTGGCCCTGAAAAGGGCCGTTTTGGTTTGGATTGAACGTAGAGAGGAGTGCTCATGACCACCTATGGCCAACGTACGGTACCCCGGGCAAATTAGGATACAGTGACCGTACAAGGGAAGTTACACAGAGGGGCATTACTTCCCTTCTTGTGACGACGACATCATCTGCCCGCATAAGTTGTTGCTTTCGCAACAAATACCGCTCGTCCCGCCAAGCATTTCTCTGATCCAACATGTTCCAGAATTTTCGATAATGTCGATGTCGAATCGACACGTTGCCGTTGCAGGGCTCCTGACCATTGCCAAGCCATTCCTGTCTGTTTGTTGTCACACAGGGTTGGCCAAAACAATGGGGGCATTCATTGGCAGCGGGATCTCGCGGAATTACAAAACGACGTCCGCTGTTTTCACCTTCGACTCCTACCTTTTCCACTCCGTTGCTTTCTTGACGCGTGCTTGCGGTTACAGGAATCGCTCTTTTCTGTCTTTTCTGACAACGCGACTTCTTTGACTTCAGAAGATACACAACTTGCCAGCCACGGTCATTGAAAATTTCTTTGATGACACGTAGCTGCTCTTTGGACACGGCGATTCTGACGTCGTCACCCATGCTGAAGCCAAACTGGGAATGAAATACGAGGGCTTTTCTAGAACGATTTGAATCCCCCCCCTCAAAAAAAACCCACATTCACACGTATTCTCATTACCATGCTTGTAAAAGGCAAAGGTCGTATAGTCGAAGTTTGATACCACAACAACAACTGCAAATGTGTATTTTCATATCATTGCCAACTAAAGGTGTTGTTGCTAAAGCAGAATACAATTAACAGGAACTTGTGCCTTGTCCTGTGACAAGGTGTACATTTTACACAACAAAGCTGGGTGATAGATGAACAGGTAGCTTGTCACACTGACATCTATCCAAACGAGAACACTTTTGCAAATGAATAAATGTAATGTGTACAATATTCCAACATCAGAGAGTACCAACCCAGGCACCTGTAGAACATATGATCTTTACACTAATGGCCATATTCCCCATATATTTGCGTATTGAAAAGTTTGATAAAAGTTGTCATGTATCGGCAGTTCCATATGTCCTATAAACTCAAGTGGATTTTTCCTATCTCTTTGGGACAGGAATTTTAAAATCCCTAGTCTATATGTTTACTGGTCGTTTCGGCACCAAGTCGTTTCGGCCCGAGTCGTTTCGGCCTCTCGATTTCCGGCCCCAAGTCATTTCAGCAACGCAACCCAAGACGTTTCGGCATCTCTGTTTCTATTTTTTGCAAACTATTTAGTAATTTACTGACCGTCCCATTCGTAAGCGTGACCTTTGCGTTCTGACCAGTACTTTCATGTGCATTTTGTGTGACTTTTGCCGTGCTGTTACGGCACCGCGTTCAAACATTTGCCGTGTTGGCGGCTATAGCTGTCGATAAACTTGCGTCACAGATTTGAAAATGTGAAGCTTTTTCTTACGGTCTCTTACCATGTTCTCACAAAGATAAAAGCATGTACATGAATGTTTTATAGTTGACCCTATACTTTTTAGTACTTTGATTTGTAAAATTACGCTCCAGCACTAGTTCCCACAGGTATATAGCCTTGAGCAGGCCGATACGTCTTGGGTCGCGGTGCAAAAACGACTTGGGCCTGAAATTGGGAGGCGAAACGTCTTGGGCCGAAACGTCTAGCCGTCTATACTAAATATTGTTCAGAAAATAATATCATTATTCAAAGAGGGTATTTCCTGAGATTTGTTTTATTAAGGTGTTCTGACGTATTATAGGAAGTACACGGTCACTTGTCAACTGCAATTTCTCTCTTCGCCTACGTGGATATACACAAGTACAAATCCCGTGTTTAAAACTGTTTACACACGTCCATGGGCCCGTATGCGAAGAGCTGAATATCGCAGTCAACAAGTGACTGACGAAGTAGCGGTGTCTAAAGTTCACAGCTGAACCCAATGAATAAAGAAAACCCACAAACTACAATCAGACAGACATTTGGTTGAAACATAATGTGATAAGGTCAGAATCACTCACGCTTCGTCAATAATAAAAAATACAAGACAGCACGTGTCAACAAGACTTCTGTTCTCCTTTGTGTTCACATTTCATTGTTTTGTGTGAAGCGTCAACTAGACCAGGCTATTATACAATTTACACATGGTGTGACTAAATTCATGCGACGTGTCATGTGACATGCCAAACACGTAGCTTGGGGCCACAATCCCTGGTGCTTTCAACGAAGGTCCTGTCTTTTCGGTTGATATATTTGTTGTTCCGATTTGTTCCATGATGTAAATCGCGACAACAAAACCTGGCTAAACCGACATGCAGAGAATAGCTACCGATATCCACGCGAATACCCTATCCGCTTTCTACCAAGAAGTACTCCATAAAATTGATGTAGTTTAGGCAAAATGTGTTTCCTTCATGAAACAATTAGGAATGGCGCCATTGAAGTGGTCGCAATACACACGAAACACGCTCACGCCACTGACACACTAAAAAGACCTGTGCGGTGAGAAATCGGGCGCGTCAGTGGCATGCAACACCGTAATTTATAACCAACAAGTTTAGATTCTAATAACACCAACCGAGCGAGGTAGTTGCAGTTTCTATGAACTTCCATTTTCAACAAGTTGTCTCATTGAGATGGTTTGGCTGTTATATTTGTCTATGTTCAAGTGATCAGCGTCCCCTCAAACTGATCGATCAGCATAGCCTGTCGGCGTCTATTCACCTACGACCTCGCACACCGTGAGCGAACCTCAAACGAGATAGAAAATAACAAATGTAACTTAGCTTGCTCAAAAATCAATGGTTACAAAGCGAGTTTTTGAAGTTCGTGGGGACAACTGGGGATTTTACATATTGATCGATCAGTTTGTGAGGTCATAACGCAGGCGCAGCGCGATAAGCTTATGCTCGACAGCATGGTCCAAATCAAACGTCTTTTCGTGCGCGCACGTCCGTTTCATTCCTGGGGTTTCACTTGTGAAAAATACATATATTTAACTTCGACTGTAACCTCAAATGTGGTAACCGTTATATCTATAATGTATATGGATAATTCAGGTGATAATCGGGTCAAGTAAATCTGTGTAGAGAGTGATATTGATACTGATATAGGCTATGTTTGACCGGGAGGAGTACCCACTAATGCGAGAACCAGGGATTGAGAACGGCGGCTTTAAACTTGCAAATAAGGTATTGGCTAAAGTAAAATTTCTTAATGACTATCAATGTTGTATCATAGTATCTGTAATGTACACAGCAAGTTTCGTCAAATTTGATCTAGTCAATACAATTCAACATCCCTAATTAGGAAAGTTCATTAAATATGCAAATTAGAAATTGGCTGAAGTAAAAAAGTTTAATGACTTCCAATAATGTTGTTTTATAGTATCTTCAATATATGTAGCGAGATTCATCAACCTCAGTCGAGTCAATTCAGATATATATCCCTCATTAGTGAAGTTCATTAAATATGTAAATAGGGAATTGGCTGAAGTAAAACTGCTTAATGATTTTCAATAATGTTATATCATAGTATCTTCAATGTACATAGAAAGTTTCACTAACTTTGGTCAAGTCAATTCAGATATATATATATCTAATTAGGAAAGTTTATTAAATATGCAAATAAGTATTTGGCTGAAGTAAAAATGCTTAATGACTTTCCAAAATGTTAGATCATAGTATCTTTAATGTACATAGCAAGTTTCATCAATTTTGGTCAAGTCAATTCAAATAAATATCCCTAATTTCAAAAGTTCATTAAATATGCAAATTAAGAGTTTGATGAAGTAAAAATGCTTAATGACTTTCAATAATGTTAAATCATAGTATCTTCAATATACATACCATAACAAGTTTTGTCAATTTTGATCAAGTCAAATCAGATATATATCCCTAATGAGGAAAGTTCATTAAATATGCAAATTATCCAGTATCTTTTATGTCACCCCTTCATACCTTTCATAGCTGATATATCTTGATGTGATCAACATTTGTAGCGAATCTCATCAAATTGTGTGCAGTAGTTCTCAATGAATATCCGTTTTTTCTAAAATCATTAATTATGCAAATGAGCAAAAAGTAAGTGAGCCACACCCACCAAAAACTAATCAGCTCTTGCCATTTGCAAACCCAATCTATGTACCAGATTTGATTCTGATCTGATGAGCCGTTTTTGAGATATTGAGTACATAGACAGACAGACAGACACACAGACAGACAGACAGACATCGCTGCGACATATGCCCACGTGTGTCAACACGTGAGCAAAAAACTTGACACTATTTTCTGAAATGTATTATTTCACTTGAAAGAGTATATGTAGAAAAAAAGACTATTTTATTTGGCATTATCTATCCTCATCCTAAAATGGTAGGGGTTTAAAGACTGACACTCTCAAAAATTGATTAAAATCATGATAAGCAAAATTAAAATGTCTCCTATTCAAAATGTAAGAACTTTATTGCCAAACAAAATAGTCATTTTGTTGATAGCATTTAAAGAACATAATGTGAAAATTTAAGAAAATTTGACCCAGCCAGAGTGAAGTTAAATTCTTTGGAAATTTTGAAATTGGGAAGAAAAAGAAGCCTGGAAATCGGGTGATTTGCATTCATTTGCATAAATTAACACTTCTTTATCACAAAACTTACGACTGCTTGACAAGCTAAAAGGTGAACCCCACCAACATTTTAATCTTGGATTGACATACTAATTAAAATTGAATGAATATTTGCAAAAACGTGATTTTTGAGTAAAATATGCTGTGTTGGGTGAGCGCCCCCTTAATAGCTTCTATTGGCCTTCACTTGTAACAATTTTAATGTCAAGTGCATTTGAACACATTTTGATGCATTTTCCATTAAATACCAAGGCAAAGTACTGTTTTACAATGGATCATTTCCTATCTAAGTGACAGGACAATGAGGGTGTGTGTTGGGTCGGTGGTGTCAACAGCACAGTCGCTTGACTGTGGTGTTCCTCAGGGATCTGTCATTGGACCTGTGCTTTTTAGTTTGTATACAGCACCCCTTGAGGACATCATAGAAAAGCATGGTTTAGAATCCATGTTTTATGCTGACGACTCCCAACTGTAAATTACTTGCTCCCGTGTCTCCACACCGACAGCTAAAATTGAGAACTGTATCGAAGATATCAGACAGTGGATGTGTGCAATGATGGCAAGACTGAGGTGATTAGATTCTCGTCGAAATTTAGTGATGGAGGTCAACCATGTGCTTGTGATCTGCGGGTTGGGGGAGTTAGCGTTCACTCATCCCCTGTAGTTCGTGATCTTGGTGTTACACTTGATGCAACAGCATCTATGCCAGCTCATTTCACTAATTTATGTAAGTCTGCTTCATTTGCTTTATGGAAAATTGGAAAAATCCGTAATCTTCTTGAGAAAAATTAGTACATGCGTTTGTTACATCAAGACTCGATTACTGTAATAGTTTAATGTTTGGCCTTCCGAATTATCAAATCAGGAAGTTACAACTTATACAAAATTCAGCTGCACGTCTTGTATTGAAAATAAAGAAAGCAGATTCTATTCAACCAGTACTACGTAGTTTACACTGGCTACCTATTTATAAGCGAATAGAGTTTAAAATTTTATGCTTAATGTTCAAGGTTTTAAACGACACGGCCCCGAGATACATAAAAGAGCTCATATGCGTTCATAATCTGGGGCGATGTCTTCGGTCGACTGCTGATGGTGCAGCGATCAGTTTACACCAGCCGATCGCTAAGACTGTGTTTTACGGAGATACCTTTGTAAAGAGAGTTACTTGTGTGATTTTTAACCATTTTCATTGCTCGATTTTTTATAACTGAAATGTAATGCGCCTTGAGATGTCTTTTACATGGAAGGCGTTTTTAAAGCAATAAATATTATTAATATTATTATTATTATTATTATTATTAAGTATGAAATACAGTGTTTTCAATCAGATTCAAACTCACATTGAACAGCACCCAGTCACCTAATGGTTGGCACCTGTTCCATTGGACAAAGGCACACATACACAACATCATGCAGCCTTCTCTAAAGACGTTTTGACCGAAAATGACAAAAATTGAAATAAAAATACAAATTGGATATTTCTGCACAATTTGAACAATTCTGAAATAGGTCATCCCGGGTCATCCCGGGTCATCCCGGTCATCCCTTGCTGTTCAGAAGAAGGAGATTTTGCCCAAAAATAGCAAGGTTACTGATTAGTCTCAAAAATACAAATTTACATATTTCATCACAATATGAATAATTCTTATATAGGTTATCCCTTTCGACCTGTACTCCAAATACTAAAGAAATCAGACTGGCTGTTTTGAAGAAGCTTGGAATGTAAAAACGTTGATGGATGTGGGATCCTGCCACACATCCACCAGTCATATAAGCTCATCATTACTGATAGAGTAAAAATCTGTAAAGAATTTCAAAGACAATTTACTTTTACAAAATCACTGGCAAGTCATAAAGCTGTGTGGTGTGTCTGCATATTCATGCACATGGCTGTCAGTGACCCTGACCCCTTGAGGTTCCATATCTGGACTGGTTGCACATCCGAACAAACGTCATATCCCACTAGGCCTTCAGATAATTGATATTCTACTGAATTCTTATGGGAGATGAATTGTTTCAGTCTGGCTTATATTTAAAGAACCCCTATATAAACAGGTATTCATTATTGGCCAGCGTAGAACATTGCGTCAATGACACTTGGCTTACATTTAGTTCAATGTGGCAACAAGAGTAAGTGAATGTGGGATTATAGCCCAAACATGGGACTATGTGTCCAAGGGTAGGTGACCAAACGTAAGGAGGTCAAATGGTCTCCTGCCCCGAGGGTACGTAATCCCTTGTTTGGGCTATACTTATACTATACTATACTATTACATGCCTCTCTTACACATTTTTCACTTAAATTTTTCACCCCAATTCCCTGTATGGAGGTCCACACTAGCCATTGATAACAATGGGTTTGGACCAAACCATGGTGGTGAAAGGGTTAAAATATACAGGTTTACTGGCAAATGATAATCAAATGCTTTATTTATCTTAGACGAAAATCTGTTAAAAACGGAACGATTTTCATCATTGAATGGTGCATTGATATGTTTAAACTACTGTTATGCGGTTATCAATTTTTTTATATAAAATTTTCCTAAAATTGGATTTCCTATACAAACCATGAAATTTCAACATTTTTACATTTTACAGAAGTTGTCAAGTTGATGTTGTCAAGTTAAAAATACCGGTAGTTCTGGTTCACTTTCAGTCAGGTGATGACTATGCAGCCTGCGATGTCATCGATGAGTTATCATTGAATCCTATGGAGAGCATGGTGTTTAATATAGGAGGCATGTAATAAATATCATTTAATCACTTTGGGCCTTAGCTTCTAATAATCATAATGTCAAGTGCATTTGAACACATTTTAGGGTTGGCAAATGTTGCAATGGTCACACACATACCAGCATACAAAACCATGCAGCCTGGTACATCAAAATTATTGATACAACTTCACCTGCCAAGGTAAAGATGTTCTCTTGTGATATTGTAATACATGGAATTAATGTAAACAATATTTGGTAATTCATAAAGCAGCAATATTTAAGAAAACTTATTATTGGCTTGGATATCTTTGGTTGTGTTTCTGTAAAAATATCACAAACCTGTAAAATTCTCACTCACAGTTATGCTGCCATTTTCTCAATGTTTGCACCTCTGCTGCTCTTTATTTTTTATTTAGTATACTTTTTGCCAATGATAATACTGGTACCTTCAAACTAATTCCCATTTACAGTTTAGCATACACCTACAACATCAAATACAAAGGTGTAATGTGCAGCGGTTCTCAAGATTTTGCACTTCGACCTGAGAGTATGAGTAAAGAATGAAATATTTGGCATTGCTTTACCCAAAACAGCAAAAATTGTCACAAATGAATAAAATATTGCATGTTTTGTCACAATTTGAACATACTGAACAAAGATTACCCCTGGAAATATGCATAAACCAAGTTTCAAAGCAATCAGACAAGCGATTACAGGGAATATGATGTTTTGACCAAAAATGGGAAAAATTGCCTAAAAAGTACAAACATTACAATTTCACCACAGTTTGAAGAGAATGGACTAGGGTTACCCCTAGGTACTAGCATACCAAGTTTCAAAGCAATCAGAATAGTTAATTTAGAAAAAGTGATTTTTTGACCTAAAATGTGAAAAATATGAAAATTTCACCATAAATTTGAACTAATCTAATAGAGGCTAGCCCTAGGATCATGCATACAAAGTTTCAAAGCAATGGGAAAAGCGGCTTCAGAGAAGATTTTTTTCCCAAAAAAATGGGGAAAATTGCCCACAAAATACAACTATAATTAAACTCTTGTAGCTAAATACTTTGTACTATCCAGCTGTCTTTATCAATAGTGTTCCCTGGGTCATAATTTCATGGTAGAAAATGTGAAAATCTTGGATCAGGAGCCGGATTGGTTCAAGAGAGGTATTAAGGAAGCAATATACATAAGAATACATAAACCAATGCTGAATCATGATGGCGAAGGGTATCAACTTCCTCGACTTTGGGATAATATTTTAAGATCATGCATGCACAGTGGTGCTAATCAACACCATTGATAAAGATGGCTGGATAGTTGTCAAAAGCTCTGGATAGAGAAATAATTCTCCGGTGCAGTACAAAGTACATGTATTTAGCTACAAGAGTATAGTATGTCTGCACAGATGAGTCTGCATCATAGTATTAACTATAACAAGTCATCGTTGATGACACAGTCCCCACTTGTTAATGGGTACTTTGATTACAAGTCCTCAGAGAGGATAGAGTCCTCTTCATTTATTAGGTCTGTGATAAAAATACTTTGATACAGATGGCACTCAATGGCTAAGAATGAGTTCCATGGTGATGAAAACATTAAACCAATGTAGGCTACCATCCTAAAGGTCATTAAATGAGTCAACTAGGAATTAATCAACAGGATGTTGCAAAACATTTTTGCATACTATCCTAACACAGTAACAGATTATCATCGGTACCATATTTCATAAAGTTTGATGCAGTATTTACAACACTATGAGATCCACATCTGTATCAAGTTTCATCAAATTTGACGCATTATTTGTGGATATATCACTCTAATTAAGAAAGTTCATTACATATGCAATTAATGCAATTACAAATTAATTAAAATGACACTGATAAATGTCTTTTTCACTGTTAAAGCAATGTGAGCTTAACATCTGTACAAAGTTTCATGAAATTTGATGCAGTATTTCTTGACATATCAGCCTAGTATTACGAAACTTCAATAATTGACATGATATTGCTACATGACGTGAAACAAATTGATGTGCATGAAATAGGTCAATGTCCTTGTACCAACTTTAAATGATACTGGTGGAAATATGTCTGAGTTACGGCTCTGTACATGAGAAAATCATAACAAAATCACTGCAACGCAGAGATATTTGATCTTACTGTTTAAACATAGGGCCAAATTCCCTGAAGCTACTATAGACATGGATACAAAATTAAGCATTTCCTGACTGTATGAAATTATCTCACTAAGGTCATCCTAATATATTACATTGAGATAAAGCCTAGAAACCTGTATACCAAATATCAAAGCTATCAGATGAGTAAACTTTTGAGAAACAAATATTTTGACCAAAAATGGCAAAAAATGACCCAAAATACAAAAATTGAAGATTTCATCAAATTTCAATATATCACACTGAGACAACCCCTGGGAACCTGTATACCAAATATCAAAGGCACCAGACAAGTAGTTTTTGAGAAACACATTTTTTGACCAAAAATGGCAAAAAATTGCACCAAAAGTGCAAAATTGCAGATTTTGTCATATATTCAATATATCATATTAAGTTCATCTGTAGGGACCTGTTTTGATGAAATAAAGTTTTGACCAAAAATGACAAAAAAATTCCTTAACAAGCGACCTAGCGGCCGATATAGCTCCGCTGTGTTTATGTACAGAATAACTATTTTTGACACATGTTGATGAAGAAGGTGGAAATCTTTGATAACTCAATGCAGTGGCCAGAAAAAAGTGGCTAAAATAGCTGCAAACATACAAAATTGAAGATTTCATCATACTTTGAATATATCACATCCGATCATCCCTAAGAACATGTCAACCAAAGCTATCTGATGAGTAGTTTTTTGAGAATAAAATATTCTGACCAAAAATGGCAACAATTGCCCCCAAAAATAAAAATTGCAGATTTCATCATAATTCCAAAATATCACACTTAGTTCATATGTAGAAACCTGTATACCAAATTTCAAAGCTGTTAGACCAGTACTTTTTGAGAAACGCATTTTCTGACCAAAAATGGGAAAAATTGCCCCAAAAATTCAAAATTGCAGATGTCATCATTATTTCAATAAATATCATTTAGTTCATCTATGGAAACCTGTATACCAAATTTCAAAGCTATCAGATAAGTAGTTTTGGAAATACACATTTTTTGACCAAAAATGGAAAAAATTGCCCCAAAATTACAAAATTGCAGATTTCATCATTATTTCCATAAATATCATTTAGTTCATCTGTAGAAACCTCTATACCAAATTTAAAAGCTATCAGATGAGTAGTTTTGGAAATACACATTTTTTGACCAAAAATGGCAAAAATTGCCCCAAAATACAAAATACCGTCAATGACGCTGTACCTTCTCTAATGTGTGGCCAGGTCAGGTAATTGGTTGTTGGCATGGAGTTGTTGGTAAATAGTTGATAATGTAGGGGCATGATGTGGGATATGGACCCAAAGAACCCAAAAGATGATTAAATATATCAATCAAAAAAATTCTAAGCTACAGTATAAACTGCCTAAAGATAGTTCAATGCGGAAAAAAAAGTTAAATAATTCAGAAATAAGAATTAAAACTCCAAAATAGTAATGACGCACTTCCCTACTGACCTGAGTGCATGTGAAATACACAACCTGGCATCTGTAAATTAAATGTATACCAAGTGATCATTTTAAGTTACTTTTAACTGTTTTTAATGGATTTTCCAAAGAGTCCTGTGGAAATGATGAAAACGCTTATCTGGTCTTGTGTTTGTAAAACCTCATGGCTGATAATTGTCATAAAATTGAAAAAAATTGAAAGTGAAGAAATTACTGTTTTTAATAGGCATATTTTCCTTGAAATACATGACCGTGTAAAGAATATATGCTAAAAGTGTTTAAGAGTAAATTTCTTTTCAAAAAATAATTTAATCTGTGACCAAAGGATTTTTATTTTTTGAGTTTACAAATTCAAACATTGCAATTTGTTCAATCATCTTGTTCAGTGCAAAATTTATAAAATGACTGAAAATAAAAAAATTGGCAGAATTACAGTCTTTGTGATGTAAAATTAGGGTTGACATCACGATAATTGTTAATCTGTTCAAAGTACTACTATACTATAATTTAAAAAAGAAAAGTTCATGCAGAAACGGTAACATATATTGTCCGCAATGTAGTGTTAATTTTGACTTTACATCAAATATGCCTTTGCTGGATACCAAATATATAGGGCGAAATATTAAAATCAGCCATGTTCAGCAAAATCCACACAACAGCATTGATCCTTTTCTAATTGATTTGTTGCTATTTGATTTGATTGCTTATTTTTGGTTAATTCCTTTTTTTTTGTTAATTACTGAAAGTCAGTACAATATGGAACTTGAACACAACACAGTGAATAAGTATGCTGTAAATGAAATGGTGTGGCTGCATCCACATGCAGCAATAGGAGTGCCTTTGTCTCTCACCCCTCATTTCCAACCTGTCCCATCCCTGAAAAATAGTTTGGTCTTATATTTATAATATTAATAATTTCTGTATTTGTTAAAATGTGCGCATCTCAAAAACTTTTGATCATAAACATTTTCATTGTTTTTTATAGCTGACCAGTCAGTTAACCTGTTTATTTTGAATATTTGCGCATTTTTCCTCAGTATTTGACATTTTCAGAATACCTTCTTATTCAATTTGTCATTTTCTAAAAGTTAAAATGCTCCTTTGTGTGGTCAAGCTTTTCTACAAGCATCAAATGTGGTACTTCATATAGGAAGGTCTGCCTCTAGAGGGCGGGCATCATGAACAGTGTTTGTTAGTTATTTCCTCCACATAAACTTCTGATTGTACTGTAAACATTGAACATGGCCCACGTCCGATTTTCCTGTCTAAAACTTTCACTCAATTTCGTTCATATGACTCTGAAACTCCAGGAAACGATTGGGAAGAAAGAGTTATCTTGAAATATTGAGGTACTCGCCGATATTTTGCAAAATTTAATGAGAAAAAATGCAAGGAAAATGCCGACAGGCTTACACAATGACCATATTCAGACTCAGAGGCATATGATCATCTGCAGATTATGCAACAGGCCCAGATCACGTGAGGCCATGAGGGGATATCCACGCAACTCAGTACCAAACACTAGCGCTCACAGAGTGAGCAAACACAAAGTGAGTACCCCTAACGTCAGCTCAGTAGTCTGTAATAGATTGTAGTCAACTAAGAAACCTTGGAGAAAGGCTTAACACTGTGGCTATGCCGCTAAGTCCCTTTTGATTTTTGTCATAGCTCAAAATCGTTCTCCCACACCTCAACCTGAGCCATGAACACCCCCACCAGTTTATGATATGACCCATCACAATGGCATGACGTCAACGGATCTTGACAGACGGAAGTCTTGACAGACGGAAGTTCTTGACAGCAGCATATTGGTTTTCAACTCTAATACCTTCTCTGTCTATAAATAGACACGAGAAGGTAAAAATTACAGATTTCATCAGAAATTCAATATATATTACTTAGTTCATCTATAGGAACCTGTATACCAAATTTCAAAACTATCAGACCAGTACTTTTTGAGAAATACATTTTTTGACCAAAAATGGCAAAAATTGCCTTAAAAATGCAAATTTGCATATTTCTGCACAATTTGAACAAATCTGAAATAGATCATCCCTAGGGACATATGTACCAAATATAAAAGCTATCTGACCAGTAGTTTTGAAGAAGAAGATTTTTAAAGATTTTTTTACCAAAAATGACAAAAATTGCCTTAAAAATACAAATATGCAAATTTCACCACCATTTGAACAAATCTGATTTAAGTCACCCTAAGCAAACTGCATATCAAATTTCAAAGCAATCAGACGAGCGGTTTCAGAGAAAAAGATTTTTTTACCAAAAACACCAACAAATGCCCCAAAAATACAAATATGCAAATTTCACCATGATTTGAACAAACTGAAGTGAGGTCACCCCAAGTGAACTACATACGACGACGACGGACGCCGCCGGATAATCAACCTATTTGATAAGCTCCGCGTCGCTGACAGCGGAGCTCAAAATACAGATTTGCATATTTCATCACAATTTGAACAAATCTAAGTTGGGTTATCCCTAGGGACCTGTATACCAAATAACAAAGCTGTCAGACCAGCAGTTATGGAGAAGAAGATTTTTTACAAAAAAACGCCTTTTTTGACGCTAATTTGCATATTTTCAACAATATCAAAAAATTAAGAAAATAATTTCTCAAAATCATATTTTCCATCTACAAAACAAATATAATATCAGTAAGTACTGCGGTTCTCAAGATATTTGAGTGGACGGACACCTCACAAAAGGACATACATATATACATACATACATAAATACATACAGACTGACAACGGACGCCGGACGGATACCCATCCCAATAGCTCCTATAGACTGCAGTGTTGTCCTTAGAAGCCGAGTGCCAGGTAAATAACCTGGCTGTTTTGCATTTTTTCCCGGCTACTTTTAACGTGATTAGATTCGGGATTGCACTGCCAGCTGTTAGACGGCACACGTACGATTAGCAGTTTTGCGACCCCTTTCCCCGTATGGAACTGCACAAACACAAAACAGTTTCTAAATACCCATTTGTGGGTTTTTGAGCCCGATCTTTTATTTGTTAAATAGTGTGATTGGCTGATGGACAAGCCTATGGTGTTGCCTTTGTTACGAGCAGTGTAATTGGTTTGACTAGTATGAAGGTCATCTTAGGTCATTTTTAACAATGGCGTCAAAAAGAAATGTGGCGTCGGCCACTGGCACCTTGCCGATGGAATATTTTTTCCCGAAGAAAGCCCAACAATACATTTAGTTTATGTATGAAAAACTTCAATTTTGCTGAATTTGTGAGAGAAAGGCGCCGAAAAGATGTGATTTTGATCGACGGTTCAAAGTTCATGAGACTGGCAAGCTAGTTTTCCGCCGCCATGATGGCTGCCAACGTCACTACGAGTATGATCTTCTCAACAAATCAAGTTATTCTCAGAGCAATACCGACGCATTTTCTAGATAAATTTTTAAAAAATGAGCTAGAACTGATTTTTTTTAGAACCAACTGTTTATTTGAATGGGTATTTTATTTTCATTGATTATTTTTACGTACTAGAATCCATGATCACAGGCATTTATGTTGCCGACCGTTGCCGACCGGCGCATCATCGTCACGGCTCACAGCTTCACCGTGGCGCTGATCCCCCGTAGTTTAAGACAATAGGACAATACGTCGTGGATTCCGGCATGGGTTCAATTTCACTACGCTTCTCAATGTTCTCCATGTTGGGTTGCCTGATAGTGTCTTTCGATAGACCCTCTGAATCATTTTTTTCACAGACTCGTGGAGCAAATTTGAAAGACAATAGAGTTGTTTCCTTCCGACGCCATACTGCATATCTGCTTTGATCAAATTTGGGAACAGCGAGACATGACGATCATGCACGGTTGGCATTTATTAGTAATTTGTTGCAACATTTCTGTCAATCACTCACTTTGTGTCATAAGTTTCAGAAACTATGTGGTAATAAAGAATGGGAAATGAGCAATGAAATGAGCAGACTGCAGGTGATTTAAGATTAAATGTTAAATCTTCACTGCAAATAAAACCATAAGTGTGTCATAGATAATACAAACAAAACAAAATCATGTTTGTTTGTCAGTTTTGTTGTATGTGAACCACGTCTAAGACACACAACAAAAGTACTGTTTCAGTCTTAGCTAAATGTCCCCTCAGATGCCACCAGAGAACACCATTTCCACTCCAAAATTTCATTTTTCGCCTTGCGAGAGGGGGGACACCCCCCTCTCTCGCTCCCTCGTTCGCAACGCTCACTTGCAACTTGGTCGCTACGCTCACTCGCAGTACACCCGTCTACTTTCTTAAATTACCCAGCTACTTTTAAATATAAGGACAACACAGTAGACTATAGTCTATAGTACCTAAAAAATCAACACGTATATGTATGACATAATTCAATGTCCATGTACCAATTTTGAATAAAATCAGTTGACGCTTGCCAGAGTTATAGCTCTCGACGTTAAAAAAACCATGACAAAATTGCCACTATGTGGCCACATTGGACCATATCATCAAACAAATCAATGTACATATGTATAACATAAGTCAATGTCCTTGTACCAACTTTGATTAAATTTGCGTGATACATGTCTGAGTTGTGGTTCCAGACATGAAAAAATCCTAAAAAATGGGCACACGGTGGCCATATTGGATTGTATCACAAAACAAATCAATGTGCATATGCATGACATAGGTCAATGTCCATGTACCAACTTTGAAAAAAAATCGGTTGAGATATGCCTGAGTTATGGCTTTGTACATGAAAAAATTGTAACAAAATGGCCGCATGGCAGCCATAGTGGATCGTATCACAAAACAAAGTGACGTACATATCTATGACATTGGTCAATGTCCTTGTACCAACTTTGAATAAAGTCGTTTGAAACATGTCTGAGTTATTGCTCTGTACATGAAAAAATATTGGATCGTATCACAAAACAAATCAACGTGAATATGTATGACATATGAAGTAATCCTTGTACCAAGTTTGAATGAAATTGCTCCAGGCATCTCTGAGATATCTGCGAGAATGGACAGACGCACGGACATGACCAAACCTATAAGTCCAACCGGACGGTGTCCATGGGGACTAATTAAAGCTGGAAGCAGCTTCATGGGGCCCAAGCAGTTGCAAACACTGGCAAAAGGTACCAGAATGATAATCAATATCCATATAATGTGATGAGGTGCTTCATCCTATCAAATTTAAAGCATGTAGCACTTGTGGTTATTTATTTATAGGCATATTTTTTCAAATCAAGAAGACAGTTATTGTATGTGCACGGACTACAGGAAAGTGAAAACTCTAACAAAGACAGACACTTTGGAATGAAGAACTCTCCGGCCACATTCCAACGGATGACCAACGACGTCATATCCGGGCTAGAAGGATGTGGAGCTTACGTCGATGACATCGTCCTATACAGTGACACCTGAGAGGAACCCATCAAACTCATGCGGAAGTTCTTTGAGAGACCAAGCGAAGCAATGTTGACTGTCAACCTTGCCAAATCTGAGTTTGGTTTGGCAAGGGTGACTAATGCACTTTCTTGTTATGGCTACTTACTACAGAAAATTCTGCCCAAATTTCTCTACAATTACTGAGCCTTTGACTTAAACTTACTTAAAAAGAAAGTAAAGTTTGTTTGATCAGAACCATGCCAGGCATTTGATACACTTAAAGCCATACTGTAAAGTGCTCCAGTGTCGTCTGAAAGAGATTTCAGTATGCCATTCAAATTAGCTGTAGATACCAGTGATACAGCTGCTGGTGCTGTTTTATTGCAGGACGATACTCATGGGATAGATCATCCTGTTTGCTATTTTTCATGCAAATTTAACAAATCCCAGAGAAACTACCCTACAATTGAAAAAGAGTGTTTATCTTTGATATTAGCTTTACAGCATTTTGAAGTTTATGTTACTTCTTCAAATCAACCAATAGTAATTTATATTGATCACAACCCTCTTGTTTTTCTGCAGAAATTAAAAGGCAAAAATCAGAGATTGCTAAGATGGAGTTTAATGTTACAGGAGTTTAACCTTGATATTAGACATATCAAAGGCAGAGACAATTTAATTGTTGACTGTCTCTCTCATATTTAGAGTTTATTGTTGTTCACACTTTTAATATTACATTTGTAAAAGAAAGATTTTTCTGTGAAAAATTTTCTTTTTTGAAGAGGGGTGTATTATGTAGGTCATTTTCCCCCTCACTTATGAGCTGAGTTTAATTAGTCTAGAACATTCTCAAGGTCACTATCCTTCATGACCTCACAACCTTGAATTAAATTAGTCGTGTTTGGAATGTTCTGGAACTTTAATTAGTTGTGTAAGAGAGATAATTTGAAAACAGTAATTAGCATGTCAATAAAAGTTCTAGATTGTTCGTATATGCTCTTATATAACCACAAGAGTATAAATACTGGGACAGCAGGCTTGCAGTCAGACGTTTGGGATCGTGTCTCTTGTGTGTTACTTCAAGTCTTTGGAAACTCCAGCAGTATTAATTTCAAGACTTTTCAAGACCTTCACTGCCAACGCTGGATTTATACTGTGCACTTTGTGCAACTTCAAGCCTGCAAGCCAAAGGACTATTCATTCATCGGACCATGGAGGTAGTAGAGAAGGAGTCACAACTAGGCGGAGATCAAAGGGACCATGTGTTTTGCCGCTGTTTGCCTTACTAACTACTCCATTAGCACCAATGGGACTTGCGAATGCATTTTCTCGGATTTAGGAAACAAAATTAAATTCGTTCGGGGTCGTTCGGGTGTTTCAGCCATCCCTCGGTAGTTGATAGATCTTCAAACATGGCGTCACGTGTCCAAGCGTCACGTCGGGAAGTTCGAGTCGTTCCACTGATTTTGATGTACATGATGTTAAAGAGGTCGAGGAACAGATAATTGAGGAAGGGATCTTTTGTATGTGCAAAGGCGCGGATACTGAGTTGATGATAGCTTGCGATCACAAAAAATGCCATACATCATAGAGCAGCATTGTTAACACGCCAACTTTTTCCAAATCGCGATTCTTGATTCTTGCCGTGTTTTATGATGTTGTACTGGCATTAATGATAAGGTTAAATAAGAAAGCATAGCTTTTAACTGCTACGTCCATGACTTTAATGAATGGTCGCGATATAAAAACAACACGTACTATGCATTGAAACAAAGCGTCGCCTATGGCGTCGCTGGTGTCGCGTCATAAACACCAGGGAAACGCTACAAGTTTAACCCACGCTCACGGCAGTGCTGCAATCTGCTGCACCATACTCAGTACATGATTGTAAAGTTCGTGATCAGAACTTCCATTCCAACAAGGAGAGGTTCCTGTGATCGATGTAAAGTATAAAAAATACCGTCAAGGACAGTGTGCTCACATTCGGTTTGAATTGGTCCATTTGAGAAATATTTAAACCAGGAAAAACAAGAATGACAAAAGCAAATAAGGTCTCCAACTTAGGTAGTGGAGGTCATCTTTAGGAACATGCATATCAATTTCTACAGCAATGGGACAAGCAGATCCTAAATACATAAGCAAATGTCAACAACAAAAAATAGACAGAGAAGGCTTGATAAAAAGAAAAGGTGGAAGTGGGTAAAATAATGTACAAGGGATCTGATAAAAAGTAATGCTACCTCATCAATCTTCTAGACCCTACCCCCTCCTGAATATCAAATGTTCCATCCCTTGGTATTACATAACACCAGATTACAGGAAATGTATTTACAACCTTTGGGAGTTTTTAATTAATGCTATGAGTGTTATCATTCTAATGTAAACAGCACTTAAGTTAGTTACAGATAGTGAAATGCCTTCCACTGTGGGCGGTGATTTACAACATCTGGAATTATCCTGGATCAAAATGTCTCATCAGTCCTTGTATGTCTTACATAGAAAAGTTGCAAAAATTGGTCTGCAATGAAAAAATTCACCTCAGCTTTGTTTTCTGGATCAAATTTTCCTACAAAATGATACCAAATATGACAAAATTATGTTCACAGCCTTCGAAACTGTCTCACAACATATCCTGGGTTGGTGTAGGTCATTTAAGGTCACAAACTGAGAAAATTACCTAAAATATACAAATTTGGGGGTTTCCCAACACTTCGAGCAGAAAATTTATCTAATAATATCCCTCGGGGCTTTATACCAAATTACAAAGCTATCAAACAAGTAATTTTGAGAACAAGTTTTCTTGACCAAAAATGACAATATTGTCTTAAAAATACAAATTTGTATATTTCAGGACAATTTCCACATATCTGACTATTGTCATGTCTGTACGTCTGTGTACAAAATATGAAAGCTGTCTGTCCAGGGGTTTTAAAAAGAAAATACTGTTTAAGATTTTTTGACCAAAAATGACAAAATTGCTCCAAAATAGTAATTTTCCCAATTTTGTCATAATTTCAACAAATTAGAAGAGTAACACCCTCGCAAAGATCCAACCCTAATTTGAGAGTGATTGGGCTGGCGGTTTGAGAGAATTTTTACTGAAAATGAGAAAAATCACCAAAAAATTCAGCAAAAATACAAAATTAAGGATATCTTCACAATATTCATAAAACTGTATAAGGTTCACCTAAGGTACTTGCACACAAATTTTCAAATTAATCAAAACAGCGGTTCTCGAGATATTAATTCTTGACCATTTTCACATTTTGTAAGCTCATTTGCATAATTTTGGCAATGCAGACTTCATTTGAACAAAATCCCATCTATAGCCCAGGATGCATCCACACACCAAATACAAAGCTGAAATGTGCAGCGGTTTGCGTGTTTTTGATGTTGACGGACATACTGTACATACATACATACATACATACACACATACATACAGACGCCATCGACTTCAGCTTATACGATAAACTCACATTGGTATAACCAAATGTGAGCTAAAAAAAGACGTTGAAATTACCAAGACTTTGAGAATGAAAAACTTAAATTCCTTGTAACTCAACTTTTCGTGGATGGAACGTGTTGGTTCTTACACTATGATGACGCACTTGACCCAAGCTACGCAAATACAGTCTTTGTGCATGCGTTTTGACATTCTGGAGAAAATGAGTCGCATTAGCAAACCCAGGTTCATTTCACTTGGTTCGGTTGCGAAGTCACTGTCGGCAACGCAGATGGCGGGAAAGGGGTGTTAAACAATGGACATAAATGGTTAAACCAATGGTGCAAAATAGTAATAAACGTAATTATCTCAGTTGTGACTCCTCTACTACCTCCATGATCGGACTGACTGTTACAACTTTGAGACTGGAGATTTGCCATCCCAGCTGGGATAAGTAATCTGCACACTTTTACAGTTTGTATTCTATCCCTGACTTAGCAACTAGTTTTATTTTTTGTAATAAATTTTGTTTTTTATGGAAACTGCTGAGTTCACCTTTTGTTCGTCCAAGCTACACCTTTCCGATTCCAGTAAGTTCTAGGTATTCACTAAAACATTCCCCACACCAAATATCATCCTGTTTGGTCTGGAAGCTTTTGAGTTGAAGCTTATGAGCTCCACAAATTTGGTCTACACACAGATGGATGGATGGACAGATGGACAGACAGACAGACTGATTGACACACACACAGACTGACTGAGTGAAAACACTGGCTCCCTTCAGCATCTGCCCGCGAGGGTCAATAAGAGAACATCTACTAGGTATGATTAGACAATGTGCTTGTGTATGTATCAAAGTAAAATTTGACCAAGATTTACTTTCGACCTTACCACGTTGTCAAGTCTGATATCACTGTTGGGTGTTCTTCCAATGGCCCACAGTAAACAGTCCACATCTGACATGAGACCAGTATTTGTATCAAGAGAAATAGTCCCGTCATCAGCTTTGGTGACTGATTTTACCTAAAACAAGTTAAAACATTGTTTCATTCAACAAGTCTAACCAAGTTCATAATTCAAATTTCATTAAATATATAGCATTTGCATCAACATGAATGGTGTAATCAGAGAAATTGAATGAAAATTATGGTATAAAAGAACATCTTGGTAAAATGTTTAAGTGTTTATAGCAGTTGAAAGAAACAATCACAATGATCAACTAACAAACTTAAGATAAAAAATAGTGTCAATGACACTGTCCTCCCATTTTACAGAGATACTAACTACTGGTACACACATGACATTGCATTCTTACAGGTTGACTGAGAAAATTTCATTGCAAGTCCAAATTAATCTTATACCCCAGCAATATGAAATGATCCATCTCATAATGACTTTACACATCTGACAGAAAACAACCTTAGGATCAAGACTATCATGTTTTACAGCAATCCAACAAATACTTTGGGAGAAAATGATTTCTTGACAAAAATTGGGAAAAATTGCCCCAAAAATACAAATATGAAAATTTCACCACAATTTGAATAAATCTGACAAAGGCCAACCCTAGGATCATACATACAAGTTTTTAAGGCAATGAATGGGATGAGCACTTTCAGAGAAGAAGATTTTTTGACAAAAAAACGGGAAAATCGCCCGAAAAATACAACTTTCAAAATTTCACCACAATTTGAAGGAATGTAACTTAAGTCACTATAAAGAGCCTGCATACCAAGTTTCAACCAAATCTGGCAAGTGGTTACAGAGTTTTAGCAATTTGCAGGATTTTATCTTTTTCCCCCTTCATTTGAATATTTTTGACTTTGATATGTTTATTTGAACAAATTCACATCTCCACCCCTGGGTGCACCTGTCCACCAAATACTACGATGGTAGGTGCTGCGATTTTTAATGTGGACAGACATACATCCACACATACTAACTAACGAACATACATACATACATACATACAAACATACAGACAGACAGACAGACAAACAGATAGACATGAATACATGCATACATATATTTTTACAGCTTTTAACCTCCAACAGCTGACCAACTTGTCAATATCAGCTTGTTCAACTTGATACTACTGCTTATAATAATATAAATGAGAGTTAATTACATTCTAATTAAAGTAAACAAGACTTGCTTATCAAGATTTACGTCATAAAACATAGGGCCAAAGTCCCTGAAGCTACTATAGACATGGATACAAAATTAAGTATTTCCTGACTGTATGAAATTATCTCACTAAGGTCATCCTAGGGACCTGTAAACCAGATATTAAAGCTGTCTGATCAGTGGTTTTGAGAAAACAAGCGACCCAACAGTTGACAGAGCTCTTCTGTGTTATGTAGAGAATAACTTTTTGTGACACATGTATTGAAGAAGAAGGTGGATATCTTTGATAGCTCATTTCAGGATGGCCTGACCAAAAATGGCAAAATTAGCTGCCAAAATACAAAATTGAAGATTTCATCATAATTTCAATGTATTACATTAACCCCTTGACTACCTATGGCGCCGGATATTTCCGGCGCCATATTGAATTACCATATACCTTGAGTGCCGGAAATATCTGGCACAGTTAAATAGGTGTATTTGCTTTGTTTTTGTCGCTAAAAATCCCGTAATTTCAGCGCCTGCACTAAGATTGATGTATTCCGATCTGGCCTGAATGTGATTGCGCCCCCATACGTCCGAATATGGCCAAAATCCGGAAGCAAATGTCGTGACCCATGACCTCGACCCTGAAAGGTCAGGCTGATCACTGAAGCGTCGCGCTGATTGTTTACAGTTTTCAGAAGTACGGACGATCGCGAAGATGTTTATGGGTTTTTTTTAATGAAATGAAAGGTTTATTTATTGAAAACAAATGATTTATATGTAAATATGTTCTATTAACAGCAATATTCGTGAATGAAACTAGAGGAAATACAGTGTTTTACTATAAGCCAGTGAAATTTTATAGCAGCCATATTATCAATATGACTGGTCACATGACTGGTCATGTGTTTGGTCATGTGATATGTTGTTCCCTAAAATGTATTTTTAAATATTGTGAAATATTTTTTGATAAATCATAACCATTTTAGATGCATGTTTCTGCAAGGAAGACTTAAAGCAGGTGTTCACAAATATAAAATGTGTTGATTTTCAAATACAGAATCATGTCAGATGCTGATTTTTATGGTTCATTTACTCTGCCTTTTGTGAGAAAATTCTTAAATAGGTACATCTATAAATAAAGTAAAGGGTAGTTATTATTACATATATGTAAAGACAATGCCATGAAAATTGCAACTGTATTCAAATTTGCATCATTTTATGGATTCAAAACACGTCCTGATGCTTCAAATATTCATATTCTTTGCCAACTCTGGTCACATGACGTGTCATGTGATTAGTCACATGACCTGGAAATACAAAATTTATGTATGAAAAAGTGGGAAATTTCATGCTGATTCAGAAAATATATGGTTTATTGGTACTTACTTAATTTTTACTCTAAGCAGTGTTCATGCAATGACCACACCCCAGATTTTATAAATATTCACATAAGGGGCCTGGTATATAGGAATACATTGGCCTTGGTAGTCAAGGGGTTAAGATAAAGCCCCGGAACCTGTATACCAAATATCAAAGCTATCAAGTGAGTAACTTTTGAGAAACAAATCTTTGACCAAAAATGGCAATAAATGACCCAAAATACAAAAATTGAAGATTTCATCAAATTTCAATATATATCACACTAAGACAACCCCTAGAAACCTGTATACCAAATACCAAAGGCATCAGACTTGTAGTTTTTGAGAAATACATTTTTTGACCAAAAATGGCAAAAATTGCACCAAATATACAAAATTGCAGATTTCGTCATATATTCAATATATCATATTTAGTACATCTGTAGGAACCTGTGTACCAAATATCTAAGCTGTCAGATAAGCTGTTTTGACGAAATAAAGTTTTGACCAAAAATGACAAAAAATTCCTTAAAAATACAGATTTGCATATTTCATCACAATTTGAACAAATCTAAGTTGAGTTATACCTCGGGACCTGTATACCAAATAACAAAGCTGTCTGACCAGTGGTTATGAAGAAGATTTTTTACAAAAAACGCCTTTTTTGGCACTAATTTGCATATTTTCAACAATATCAAAAAATAAAAAAACAGTTTCTCAAAATCATATTTTTCATCTACACAACAAATATCAAATCAGTAAGTACTGCGGTTCTCAAGATATTTGAGAGGACGGACGGCTGACAAACGGACATACATAAATACATACATACATACATACATACATACATACAGACTGACGCCGGACGCCAGACGGATCCCCATCCCAATAGCTTCTTTAGACTATAGTCTATAGTAGCTAAAAACAGCATATCTGTCACATTTTTGACACTGACACTTTCATTTGAACAAATTCATATCTGCACCAGTCCCCTGGGTGCACCTGTATGATGGTAGGTGCTGTAGGTTTTTAGTTTTGCAGTGGCATACATACATCCACACACACACAACAGGGGGTGGCCTACGTGTGTTCGTTGTTGACTTTGTCAAAGTTAATCCGGTGATAATCTGGTGACAGCCTCCACAGATTAGTAATTTACCTTGCTTACTTTGGCGAATTAGGCACTCAAACTCATCAGATAATAGACTAAATTACTACAACCTTTGCTTGCCTTGGCGTATTAGGCAATCAAACTGGTAAGATAATAGACGGAACACAGTGACAAAACTTGGCTAAAGATTGTCAAGGGACGTAAAAACAAAAAAAGAAATTGTTACAAAACCAACGCTAACACAGGGCTCGAAAATTTTTTTAAAAATTCACTTGCCATAGGGCAAGTGAATTTTCAATTTCACTTGTCCGGAAGAAAAATTCACTTGCCCTGAATTTCAGATGATTTAAGAGTAAATCATTATGTGTATTTTTTGTTCATATCATTGTAAAGAAACCGTAGCTGTAACTTACTGATAAATTTGTGTCCTTATTCTGTGTATCAAAAATAATATCTTATGTAATGTATACATGCACAGTGTTTCAGCCAGCTTTTGCTTGCATGGGGACACAGTGACCCATAGTAGGTCTTAATGGGGACAAATTAAATTTTGGGGGGACATGTAGTGTATTTCAATAAAACAACACCGGTACATTATCATTGTGTGTCATCATGACCTGGTACCTTGTGTTAAATAGGCAAGTCAGGTAGGTGCACTAAGGGTAAGTATACAATAGGCCACCAGTGTTTTGTCAAATTGTGCCCATGTGAAACTTTCAGTATCATTTAGTTTACTGCTACCACATGGTATGTGCATAAACTGCAGGGTTCCCCTATTAAAGTCACCAAAATGATTAGCCAACTCATTAGCCAAATCAAAAATCTTGTAGCCACTTTGAGCAACTTTCAAACAGTTTATGATCTCAAGTGTAGCAATAGCTTTCTTGGCATTCAGGAGTTCCTAATTTTTCAAATCAAGATGTTTTGTATGTTTATGATAGTTTTAACATTAAAGAAATATTTGTTTAGTTTTTATTACATTAATTATCTGTTTTTTTTATGACATTGAAGGGATTGAAATACTTTTTCATTTCTAGTGGTAAACTTTTGCCACAAGAAAAAATTAGGTGGCAATTCTAAAAATCAGGTAACAATGTGAAGTGTATATTACCATAGATACAGAATACTTCTGCAGCATTGAGTCAGTGCACGTTCACAGTATGACAACTTATCATACATATACACTACAAGCTCCTTAATTGGTTTTGTTAGCCACACAAATACAAATTTTCCATGCAGAAGAAAGCATTCGGTAGCATAGTGACAGTGTAGATACAAGTATTGTGGTGTTGTGTCATAGTTGTGATCAAGTAGGCTCAATAGCATCTTCAGCATAGGTATTTTTCTTGAGACAAAAAGGGTCAGGTCAAAATCCTTTGAAACAAGACACAATGATATTGTTCAATTCATTTCCCAATGTTTTAAATAATGATAACATTGTAGCCCAGGAACATTTTCATTTGATATTTTGATATCATCAAGAAATGTCTGGTGATGTTCACTATTACATCATTAAACTGGAGGAATCTGCAGAAATATTAATGTGATGATTTGAAATGAATATGCTTACTGCAACTACTGTTGACAATTTCCCTTTGCCATAAATGGTAATAAAATTTAATTTAAAAATGACAGTCAAGCTAAATGCCATTAAATTGGAAAGCACCAAGAAATTACCTTTTATCATAAGATTGTACCTATTAGACCTCCCTAGGTGGTTTCTTTTGAACCATAATTGTGTACTTAAGGGTCTTCATTCATGACATCACATAAGATGACCCAGATTTGACCTTTCTGAAAACCTCAAGTTTTTCTCCCTTTCCCTTGTATTCTGACTCTGTTTGTGAAAGTTTCCTTTGAAATAATGGTTTTTACTATCAAACTGAGTAATTGCAGGCCAAATTTTGATTCAAGCAAAGTAGGTAAAACTTGGACTAAAAAGGGCGACCGGTACGCGGGACTCACAGAGGCAAAGCCAGGCCTCAGTGTATTCATGGTCGTCCATGATGTATTGTACCATGCCACGGTCCGTCCATGAGGGACTGAGAGGGATCGTGATTGCAGTATTGAAGAGCAACAATGTTTGCTTCACGTACCAGGGAATTTGTAACTTTGTAGAAAGGAGAGTAAAGTGTTTCAATACATTGTAACTTTGTAGGAAGGAGGGTAAATTGTTTCAACACCTTACAACATTTTATTGTAAAGCTGTAGTTTTCTGTTGAGGAGGCATCGTGACATGATTTCATGAGAAGAAAAAAACATAAGAACGTGCAAAGACGTCAATATTTTGCCATTTTGTTACCAAGCAGAACAGAGCTATTTTATCGGCCGGCCATATTGAAAGCGGTACACTCAAAGAACTAGAGAGTGGCAGCACGTACGTACAGTCAGTGGCCTCATTGAAATTCACTTGTCCGTCGGGCTGGGAGAATGTTGTTTTCACTTGCCCGGACTCAAAATTCACTTGTCACGGGCGTCGGGCGGCGAGAATTTTCGAGCCCAATGTAACATAGGGCAAAGACATCAAAGCTGCAAAGAAAGGTTGGTTGTATAACTCTTTATTGGCAACAAATAAAATAAACCATAGCAAGAAGAACGTTGTCCTGAGACAAGACACCTCTACCCCTGGGGCAGACTTTGGTGCAGTTCCCTATGCACACACATACAGACAACATACATAAATACATACATACATACATACATACATACATACATACACACACACACACACACACATACCAGGGTACATACATACATACATACATACATACATACATACAACAATACATACATACAAATATTACATACGTGCATACGTACAGATGAAGCCAACTTACCATATAAGCTCTCTATATTTATCACAATTTGAACAAATCTGGATAAGGTCATCTCTAAAGACATGGATACTAAATATAAAAGCTGTCAGACCAGCTGTTAAGGAGGAGAAGATTTTTGCCAAAAATAGCAAAATTAGCTTAGAAAATACAAATTTGCATATTATATCACAATTTGGACAAATCTGATTAACATCATCCTTGGGGACCTCTATTCCAAATAGAAAAGTAATCAAGACTGGCTGTTTTGAAGAAGAAGCTTTTTATTGTAAAGAGACGACTCATGACTTACGATGGACAATGGACGACAGAGGATGGACACCACCACACGTCTACTTATTAGATTAGCTCTGTATCACTGACAGCAGAGCTAAATAGACTTAATAGTACTTACTGAGGTGTTTTTGCACACTTTAATACCACTATCTTCCATTAAAGCTGTGACATTTTCACTGATCATTGAATCAAACGTACGTAGTGCCTGTTTAGAAAAAGAAAGAAAAAGCAACTGTTACAGAATTTATTCGCAAGTGAGTTAAAGGGAAACCTAAGTCCAGCGACATTGACCGTTTATCCCTTCCAAAATCACCCTTGAATAAAATGCAGCTCAAATTTGCAACATAATTGCACGCGCCGACGACTACGGAGCGACGAAAAGAGACATTGAAGTAGACGACATTTATGGAAATGAGCTCGGAATCCCATGGGCGCGAAAGGGCTCATGGGAGAAGCGTGCGTGACGTCATCGGTGATACACGAACGTGTGTGACCGCTTACCAAAGCATTGGAGTCTATGACTGCAGGAGTGCAGTTCTGCACGTTACGACTCTTTAATGCTCAGTATCATAAAAAATGATTAACTGTTGTTCAGTTGAGTGCAAATATCACTCAAGGAAGAACAAACGGAGTCAGCTTTTATCGTCGTCCCACAGAACTGCTTTTTCGAAGACAGTGGCTAAAGAAAGTCGGGCGAGTTTTAAAATCTCAAAAGATACAAAGTTATGTTCTACTTCTTTCAGGATGATTGTTTTATAAGGGATTTCGGGACTCTGATACCGATACAAGACTATACTACACAATGCGGTCATCTTGACATGCTGAGTCAGCCTACTATCGCCGGTTTTAACCAGATAAATGTTAATATTGGCGATTTCGGGACTCTAAAATCCGAAGACGAAACTACACAAAGCGTCTCTCATCTCGACAGCCCGGATCTGCGAAATCGCCCTTATATACCCGATAAATATGGGCAATTTTCGTGACTATACCTGGTAATATTGATGTTACAACAAGATACTGGAATGACTTCTTGCCTATTCTCGACCGCGGAGTGACGTCAGTAGGTGAAACACATACGAGCGAGGTGAATGAGAGATCAGACGATACAGAAGAGCGAATGATACAGAAATTGTGTGGAAAAAAGCAGAACTAAAAGTTATGTCATTTATGTATATTGAAACTTTGAATATTTCTTTGGTGGTTGAAAAATTCGAACTTCCAACGGCGCTATGACGCAAAAATCGCAAGTACCCGGATGGCCCGCGGTCGAGAATGATGTGTCTCGATCGGCACGCCGGGTCTGAGAAATCGCCGGTATTATATTTACCCAATAAATATCAATTGCGCCGGGACTCCTTGGCTATCGATATCGATACTAGACGATACTAGATTTACGTGCACTGTGTGGTGTCGGCACGCTGGGTCTGCAATATCACGGATATTTATACGATAAATATCGGCGACTTTGGACATTAACTCTGATACTAGACGATACTTTGTCAAAATGTGGGTAAATATCCGATGTACCGGTATATCGGAGATTTCACCACGTGCCTAACAGATCTGACCACCCGACCACCTTTGTCCGACTCTTAGTTCATAGCATCCGTGGCCGGTAGTCTAGAATACTATACTGTATGTTTTACATTATCAGAATTATTCATGCACGAAATACATTTTTTACATGTAAAGGATTTTTTTCATTAAATTTCCACACGAACTTTCATACACTACAATCGGAACTTCGTCGAGAGGGCCGATCGGATATCACCGTGAGTTGGGGAGCGCCTTGCACGAATCACCGTTCTTTAAATGTAATACATTTTTACTTGGCGATCGGGACGTGACAGAGGACATATTGGACATCATCGAGAGTTTGGCTGGTCTTGTATGAAATACATTCTTTACAACAATATAGACGATACTTTTGTTTAAATAGCGGGCAAATATCCATTATATTGGAGATTTCATCACTTTGTAGATCTGAGTTCGACACCAACTTCGAAAAACGACACTATACATTTGTCAAATTGCGAATAAATATTTTCCCATATATATCGAAGATTTCGCAACCTTAAAGATCTGGCCAAGCTCGACTTACGTATCATTCACGAACCAAAAATTAATTTTAAGGCGACTGATAAAGAAAACTCTGTTTTAGAAATGTAGTGCTGAAGGATCGCGGAGTCACTCGGTGTCTCCAATCCAGTTCGGGGTCTGTACACAGTGACTCCCTCCGTGGAATTATGAACGATGTGTGGAGATGCTTTCCCATTATAACATATCTTGGTTCAAATTGGTATGGTTTGATTTCAGTCGGGGAAAAGTAATAGTCGATGTCAGAAATATCGCTGTCCGAACTCTCCAGAGTTGTCTTACGAACGCGCTGAACTGTTCATGGTACTCCTCAAGCTGCAAGCTGCAATCGTCTGTATCGCCGATGACGTCACACACGCTTCTCCCATGAGCCCTTTCGCGCCCATGGGATTCCGAGCTCATTTTCATAAATTTCGTCTACTTCAACTTCTCTTTTCGTCGCTCCGTAGTCGTCAGCGCGTGCAATTATGTTGCAAATTTGAGCTGCATTTTATTCAAGGGTGATTTTGGAAGGGATAAACGGTCAATGTCGCTAGACTTAGGTTTCCCTTTAAGGCAGGGGTCCAGATCAAATTTCGAGCTGAATTTCATTTCTCAAAAACTACTGGTCATATTTTGATGAAATTTGGTACACATGCGTAGTTTTGATAGCTCTTTCAGTTTATGTCATTTAAATTTGCATAAAAGGTGTCACGTGATCTTTACACCGACATTTACCCGCCAAAATTGATTATATTATGTATCAGCATATTTCATCTTGTAACTTTATTTTTTCGGCAAATGATATTAGAGTAGAGTCAAGTCAATCGACTGATATACTTTACCAAGAAAATTTCCGAGTTAATCCCCTGAGTTAATCCCCTGCTAAATACGTACGATTTGTAGGAAAAAATCAATTCTTGATTGAATTTCTGTAATTTTTTAAAGGAAACATTATCAAATCATACATGTTAAAGGTATGGTTGTAAAGATCTTTTAAGCCTTAGTTTGAGGAAAGCAAAATTTCTTAAAAATAGGGCACTCTACAAGTGGAAATTTTCGAAAGAAATTTGGTCACTGTTTACCCAATTGAGCCATCTCACAAGCCATCCAAAAGGTCATGACCCCGTCGCCTACTCGCAGTATTACGGAAACAATTTTTAATTGTAGATTGGAAAGAGGCTTCACACATCATTCTGCTTGTCTTGTATGTGCTTTACTGTTTTGTTTCGGTATTTGGTAAGATTGTTAGCGTCAAAATTAACAAATGGGTTGTTAATTTACAATAAGCAAGACGTGGAAGTGTGTCTCAGACCACCTTGACCTTTTGACCCCACGTTTCGTAACCGGCTTGTTCTTCAGTCGCTTATATAAACATGGAGGTACCAACTGTCTCTGCATGATATATCTCTTTCTTAATTCTATATTGTAACTATGTTGTTGATCTCTTGATCTCTAGAATACTAATGTTTGGATAGTTTTGTGTCCGACTCTGTTTGTTAACTTTTGTCGCCTTGTTTCTTGTGCCGTGGACTTTGGCCTTTATCAGTGTATCGCTTGTTGTTGATCTCTTGATCTCTACAATACTTATATTTGGATTGTTTTGTGTCCGACTGTTTGTTAACGTTTGTCCCCTTGTTTCTTGCACCGTGGACTTTGGCCTTTATCAGTGTATCGCTGATGTTTAGATTTCTTTTGTATGCGATGATCGGTTGTTTAGGGAACAAGTCATCGTTGATGACACAGTCCCCACTTGTTAATTGGTACTTTGATTACAGGTCCTCAGAGAGGATAGAGTCCTCTTCATTAGGTCTGTGATAAAAATACTTTTGAATAAATTCGCTTGATACATGTCTGAGCTGTAGTGCAGGACATGAAAGAATTGTAATAAAATGGCCACATGGCAGCCTTATTGGATCGTATCACAGAACAAATCTATGTGCATATGCATGACAGACATCAAACTCCATGGGTTTGCTCAGAATTAGATATATGCATAATTAATGAGTACAGTATGAAGCATCATAAGGTCTCCAATCATACCACACATGAAGGTAATAGCACTTGTGGTTACTGAGTTATGGACAAACATGTATATTTGAGGTCAAAGGTCATCAGGGTCATGTGAAATTTTGTCAAAATAATTGAATTGCTAAGTTATCCCTATATACAAAAAATCAGACCTCTAGCTCTATTGGCTTGCTCAAAATAGATATGCACATAACTAATGAGGTACAATATGTGGCGTCATAAGCTGTTCCATCATACCATACGTGAAGGGTGTAGCACTTGTGGTTCCTGAGTTATGGACATATATATATATATATATATATATATATATATATATATATAATATATATATATATATATATATATATATATATATATATATATATATATATATATATATATATATATATATATATATATTTGAGGTCAAAGGTCACCAAGTTCACGTGACATTTTGTCAAAATATCTGAGATATCTGCGTGAAAGGATGGACTCACGGATGGACTCATGGACGGACATGACCCAATCTATAAGCCCCCTGGACTTCATCCGTTGGGACTGAAAACTGTGTCACTGCATCCTTTTTTGCAATATGAATACGATGAGAAACAATTTTTATTTTTCTCGGCCTTATACATGGGAGTCTATGGACTGCCTTATACATGGGAGTCTATGGACTGCCTTATACATGGGAGTCTATGGAGACTGCCTTATACATGGGAGTCTATGGAGGTGAAAACTAAAAAGTCCTCTAACACGGCCAAATTTGATCGCATTGTGAAACAAATCGACGTGCATCTGTATGGGGTAGGGTACTATCCTTGTGCAAAGTTTGAAAGAAATTGACCTGGGCATCTCTGAGATATCTGCGTGAACGGACGGATGCACGGACGGACGCACACACGCACGCACGCACGCACGCACGGACATGACCAAACCTATTAGTCCCCCCGGACGGTGTCCGTGGGGACTAATAAATACATAAATGTTTAGTCCTTTTCTGTATGTTCCAAGTTTCCACACAGTGCAAGTACGTTAAGGCATGGGCGTCAAATGTTGTCATGAATATGCATTAGGGCTAATGAATATTTATAAAACAACACTGCCCACACATGAGATAGCAACAGAAAATCTCTAAAATAACATCGCAAACGAATTGAAAAAGAACACACTAGTGTTAACAAGAAAATATAGCCCGTAAGCACTTTGTGGAACTTGGAACACGTAGAAAAAAGCTGATCATCGCATACAAACAAAATCTATACATCGAATCAGCGATACTGAGGCCAAAGTCCATGGCATGAGGAACGAGGTGACAAAGGTTAATCAACAGAGTCGGACACAAAACGATCAAAACATGAGTATTCTTGCTTACCTACAAGGAGAATGCAGAGATCAACAACATAGATACAATATAAAATTAAGAAAAAGATATGATTATGTCATGGAGATATATCATGGAGAGACAGTTGGTGCCTTCATGTTTATATAAGCCACTAAGGAACAAACTGGTCAGGAAACATGGGGTCAAAAGGTCACGGTGGTCTGAGACATACTTCCACGTACGTCTCACCATGACTTTAACAACCCATTTGTTAAATTTCACACTAACAATCTTACCCAATACAGACAGAAAATACATTAAACAACATACAAGACAAGAGGGATGTGCCCAACCACTTTCCAATTTACAATTACAAATCGTTTTAGTAACAGGCGATGGGGTTATGAACTTTTGGACACTTTGCGAGATGGCCTGATCGCGTACAAAGCGACCAGATTTATTTTGAAAATTCCGACTTGTAGATCGCATTTTTTCCAAGAAATTTTGCTATTCACCAACTTAGGTTAAAAATATCTTTACAACCATACCTTTAACATGTATGATTTGGTAACGTTTTTTTTAAAAATCATCGAAATTCAAACAAAAGAATAGACTTTTCCTACGGATCTTACGTATTTGGCACAAATATTAGGCGATTAACTTGGAAATTTTTCTTTGAAAAGGATGTTAATCGATTGTAGTCAACCTATTCTATTTATCATATGCAGAAAAAATATAGATTAAATGTGGTTTACAAGTTGGAATATGCTGATAAATAATATACTCGATTTTGGCGGGAAAATGTTGATATAAAAATCACTCAACACCTTTTATGCAAATTTAAGTGACATAAACTGAAAAAGCTATCAAAACTATGTATGTGTACCAAATTTCATCAAAATATGACCGGTAGTTCTTGAGAAATGAAATTCAGCCTGAAATTCGGTCTGGACCCCTGCCTTAACTCACTTGCGTGCTCGCCGTAGTTCTACTTGTGAACTTCGTTTGTGATGTGATGTAGCTTTCCTGTTGTTATCTCACAAATGCACAGTGCTGTATATTAATATTCATGAGCCCTTATGCATATTCATGACAACGTTTGACGCCCATGCCTTAACCTACTTGCCTTATTGACAAATATTTTTTTGAACAATATCTCAATGAAGAATGTATTTATTGACGATAAATGATGATGATGATTCCTGTTTTCAACATCTGAGGAACTTTGATCAGGATATAGTGTAGTGCAATGCACTTGTCTACATCGTAATGAGGACGTTGGAAGAGAACTGGTAGTTATTCAAATATTTATATATTTTTGACAAATCATTCCACCATAAGTTGCATGAACTGCACTTTAAAGACATTGCAAAGGGTAGAGCTGCTGTAAAAATTTGAGGAAATAATGACATTTTTTGCATTGTAAATAAATGAAAAATAAATTCATAATAAACAAGTCATTGATATTGACATAGTCCCCACTTTTAATTGGGAATTAGTCAGTGGAGGTAACTTAATTGAAATAAATATCATAAAAATGAACCAGATATGAACTGAAAATGCTCAATGTGTTTCATTATATATTGCAGTTATGTGTTAACTTGAACCTTTGCAACATGTTTGCAACTTCATTGAAAGTTTTATGATCAACATAATGAGCAATATTGAACACATTAACTCTAAAAGGCCATGAAGTATACAAATCATAGTATCGTTTATGTATATAGCAAGTTGCGTCAACTTTGGTCTGGTCAATTCAGATAAATATCCCTAATTTAGAAAGTTCATTAGATATGCAAATAAGGAATTGGCTTAAGTAAAAATGCTAAATGAATTTCAATAATGTTGCATCATAGAATATTCAATATATGTAGCAAGTTTCATGAACTTTGACCAGTCAATTCAGATATACATCCCTAATTAGCATAGTTCATTAAATATGCAAATTATGGCTGAAGTAAAAATGCTTAATGATTTTCAATAATGTTATATCATAGTATCTTCAATATATGTAGCAAGTTTTGTCAACTTTGGTCAAGTCAATTCAGATATATATCCCTAATTAGGAAAGTTCATTAAATAAGCAAATTAGGAATTGGCCGAAGAGAAAATGCTAAATAACTTTATATAATATTGTATTATAGTGTCTTTAATGTACATAAAAACTTTCATCACTTTTGATCAAGTCAATTCAGATATATATCCCTAATTAGGAAAATTCATTTAAAGGGACAAAGTCGGCCATATTCTACACATTTTTTTAGGCGAAATTCCTCAGTCAAAACAATATTCGACCCAAATAGTGACCATAGATGGATTCATGGATATATAAATTCTTTACTCTTTACAGCAATGTTCAATGTTTGCCTGGGCATCCAGGTGATTTGAATGAACCGTCATGGTTGAACCCCATCACATAATGAATTAATGTGCACACTACATCAGATCATCGTTTGTAAGAGTACATGAGCGGCCTGTAACCTTCTTGCAACCTTCAGTACAATGGATAATGAGGAGCACACAACAAAACAAACTTCAGTAAAACAGTGAAACTTAAAGGGGAATTTGCTCGTTAAACTATTGAATGACACGGACTGTGAAACAGAAGTATACCACAGACCCAATTATTCTATGAAAAAACTAAAACGTACCATGTACAGCATGTAAGATTGCTATCTTGATACTGATAGTGAAACAATTACAGAGTAATACATTTTCTTTGCATTTTATGGTGAACAAATCTTGATAAAACCTGCATCTTCGTAGACTTTTATTTAGGGCATCTTTCTGCCATTCCGATTTTGTTCAAACGTCACATGAACGTTGAATCATCGCACCCGGAGATGCAACTGAACATCAGTGTCATCATGGCACTGCCGAGTACAACCGATCGTTGGTTACATCTTGACAAACGAAATCTGTGGGAATGTTATTGAATGGGGGATGTCTCTGTGCCTCATGTAACTATTTGTTACAGTTTAACAGTATATCGAACTACAAGTATGTACATGGATGGCAATGACCGCAGCATGACAGCAGCAGTCGCCCTTATTGTCTTCCGGTCACTCGCATTGCATGGCAGTCTTTGCAGGATTTGCTGCATTGACTGACAGTGGTTTGCCCGAAGCTAAAGACTGCTAAACAAACACAAATAGCCGCTTATAGGAAATCCCTTTGATCGATAATTGCTGTGAATACCATAAAATTCATGCCACGAACAGGAACACATCGTTTGAACCTATTATCTTAAACTGCCCCCCCCCCAAGTCGCCAGGCTTTTCCAGGCAGCTGAGTTACTAGCTGGTCAAGCAAGGCGTTCACCCCACAAGTACACAACAGCCTACCATTAGCGTGTCGATCTGCTGATGTTTAGTCCTTCAGTTTTGATACCTTAGCCCTATATGCCAACAGACTTGCAGCAAGTCTACCTTTATCTGTAAAATGTTGTGTTTGCCGGTACAGCTGAAACTACAAGACTGATTTCCCTTGACATGCACCCAACTAGCTATTGGAGGCCTATAGCCGGTAACACACAGCCCTGCCATGCAGAGCTTAGTAACTACTGCAGAACATTTTTGTATGGACGAAGCCCAGGTTGAAACAAACCGGGAGTGAATAAGATTTCTGGGGATGAAGTTCTTATTTTCAATATTGTTTCTTTTAGACATAAGAAAAAAGTAGAAGTATGTCTCGTCGGATTGAAACAGTATCGTACGGTGTATTCACGCAGTTATGACCAGAAGACCGGGCATACACAGCATACGGTACCCACAATGTACGTGTCAGGTGCCAAAGTATATTGCTTCAATCTGGCAATCACCTCTATACTAATGTAACAGTCTGCTGAAGTTTCTTCCTTCATTTTACTCCCTTTTGATATTTCTATGCCCACAGGCCAGGGCAAGTAAGTTTACATGGAGGTAAAAACAAGACAAAAACAACCCACTATTTAGGCAATAGGTCACAGTGAGAGAGCCTGTAGATGATCTGCCACCACTGTACTGTCCGTACTGTCGTCTGCAAACGGCTCTGTGATTGTTGCAGCTTGTAGGCATTTCAAATGCCATTTCAAAAAATGTGCTCTTTTGCAGCAAAGAACAGTGTATTGAAGAACAAATTGGTCGTCAAGGTCTGCATGCAAAGATGACCGTCAAAATGTAACTTCAGCAAACAGGCATCGATAGTAAGCTTAGGTGAATTACGAACACTGCATTCTTGACCTGGAGCCGTATAATTATAAGCGGGACGTGTCAGTGTGTGTGTGTGTGGTTTTTTTTTCACACGCGGATGCTCACACTACCTCACAGCGGTGAACAGCTGAGTTGTTGGTCATAACCAACAATTTTTTTCGCGATGGTTTTATTTATCGTGTCTAAAACCGGGATGGAATATATGCATTCTCACCCATTCATTCACTATCTTTCAACATGTCAAACAGTATAAACAGTGTCTCTTATCAAACAAAATTCATGAAAAACGGCAGACTTTGTCCCTTTAGCCCTTTTCCTGCCAGACAGTATTTAGACTATTACTTCCCCATCAGCCAAGTCAGTAAAAAGCGGTATTGAGGCCAAACAAGACAGATTATCACCCACTTGGCTTGGTATGTTATAGCATCTTTAGTCCAAAAAAATCAAGTTTACAGTATTTATGTTTTCAACAGCCTTCAAATGTACAGTATTATGTTAAAATACACTATATGGAATATGTTGTGTTTCATTAATTTTAACCATCTTGACCTGATGGTGGAATATGGAGTTGGCAGGAAAAGGGTTAATATGCAAATTAGGAATTGGCTGAAGTAAAAATGTCTTTTCACTTTCAATAATGTTACATCATAGTATCTTTGATGTACATAGCAAGTTTCAACAACTGCAATCAAGTTAATACAGATATATATCCCTAATTAGCAAAGTTCATTAATTTAATCAAATTAGCAATTATTTTTCATGTCACCCCTTAATGGTTCCCACTGCTAATATACCTTGGTGTGATCAACATTTGCAGCAAGTCTCGTCAAATTGTGTGCAGTCATTCACAATGTATAGCCGTTTTATTCTAAAATCATTAATTATGCAAATGAGCAAAAAAGTAAGCAAGCCACAACCACCAATACTAATCAGTCCTTGCCATTTGCAAACTGAATCTATGTACTAAATTTGATTCTGATCTGATGAGCCATTTTTGAGATATCAAGTGAAAAGACAGACAGACAAAACAGACAGACATTGCTGCAACATATGCTCACGCGTGTGAACACGAGCAAAAAATAGGTCCAAAGTCCCTGAAGCTACTATAGACATGGATACAAAATTAAATATTTTCTGACTGTATGAAATTATCTCAAACTGTTTTTTGTGCCTTTTAAATTCTTTTAAAGGAAAGCAAATAATGATGACTATCAAAACCAAAAGTTTGGGCAACTGATGTCAGTGCCAAAAATATATGAAATTAGCGAAAGGTTAAAAAAAACCAAACACATAAAATGTTCTATTTCCAAAAATAGCCTTTCACAACAAATATATCTAACATTGAAAAAGCGTGGGCTTCAAATATGTGCGAAGGCAGAAAAGATAAGCACCTAGAATTCTGATCAGGAATGGGTAAGTTTTGGAGTCAATACAACAATTGACTCTTTCAAAAACGATTCTGGCTTCTCCTCTCTGAGGAACGATGACTATCATCAAATCCAAAGAAGGGAATACAAAAATTAGGGCAACTGATGAAGAGAAAAAATACTCAATTGTCAAAACCCTCGCTAAAAGACCAATAACAAAAATTGAAGCTTAATCTCTACAGGTGACTAAGGCAAATGACCATCGAGGTAAAATCACAATGAAGGCGCCACTTTGCACAATGTTTACATATCAGGCATGTACTTTCAAGTATCGAAGTTTGATGTCCAACATATTTCTATCGTACATAACAATCTCATGTCTAATGTCAATTCCAGACGATACTAGAATGACTTGCCGTGATTTGCGGCATGCTGGGTCTGCGAAATTGCTGATTTTTACCTCAGGTTGATACATATCGGCGATTTTTGGACTCTAATAATCAATACTAGATGATTGTAGAATAGCTTGCCTTGCGTCTCGACACCCGCAATATTTATCAACGATTTTGGGACTCTAATATTGATACTGGAATGACTCCATTGCTTTGTGTCTTAGCACATCTGGTCTGTGTAAAATCATTGATGTTTATCGGTGATTTTGGGACTCTAATGTTGATACTTGTCAATTCTAGATATGTATGAGTTGGAGTCGGATTGAGGAAGTGGGGCTTGGTAAGATCTGTGAGGTGGCAAAATCTCATACATACATACATACATACATACAAACACATACAGACACACACACACACACATACATACATACATACATATAAATATACGAGATTTTACCACCTCACAAAACTTGCCAAGCCCTACTTCCTCAATTTGACTTCAACTTTGATACTAGGCGATACTATACATATCATGCTACTTGTCAAATGTGGGATGATGGTTATCAAAGATTTTAGTACCTTACAGATCTGGCCCCGTGGTCTGGCCAAGCCCCACTTCCCCAATCTAACTTAAATTATTTGATACTCGACTTGTCAAAAATGGTGGGTAAATATCCTATATCACCACCTCACATATCTGACCAAACAATCCTCATTTCGATACTGTGTTGTCTACGACCTGTAAATATCTGATATCACATAAAAGTGCAATGTTGCATTGTCCTCATGATTTCTGTACGATTCAGTTGCGTCTTGCCCTGTATTTCACACAAAATAACATATGTATGTATGTGTGTATGTATATATGTATGTATATATGTATGTATGTATGTCACTGTGGCAGATCTGATGAGTGAAGTTACCTTCATTTCCTTTCTATTGCCATGCATCACTTGCAATCCTACTCGAGGTAAACTGCTTGGGTTAGCCTAATTCACGTGCCACGTGCCACGCTCAGCGTGCCACGAGCCACAAGAAGGTGCATTTTCACTCCAATTTAATTCATTGATTCAATTTCATGAAAAAATAAACATTCGGGCTTCAACGCCGCCTTTTAAATGCATAAACTGGGGACCAGCGAATGACCAGCGAACTCTGTGCATATGCAGAAAGGGACTCAAGAGAAATTATAGGGAGGGAGGGCCAGTATTTTTCAAAATCACACTGCACGTAAATTTGTAACATTAAAAATTGATCAATCAAAATTCTGTACATCGATTTTGTAGACCATATGTTACGGTTACTGTATTGCAAATATCTAGGTCCTATGGGGTCTATCGAACTGTGACTGGTATGGGCGTAAGCCTATTGACAGGTATCAATCAAAACGTTGCAAACAGGTTTATTTTGTGGACAAGTCCACCATCCTGCCAACTTGTATCAATCAAAATGTTACCAAAACGCTGTATTTCGCACGTGTAAAAGTAAACAACAGTCCCACCACAACACATAGGCTGCGGGCAGGCCTACCATGATAGGCATACTCGTGTCAGGCCAGGTCAACATTGATTTTCGAAACACGATACAGTCTTGGCCAGTCTTGGTGTCCTAATCACTGGCAAAAGACGACTCTCACTTTATACCTGCATGCGTAAACAAATGCATTTCCAGTTAACCACTGTGACGCTAACCAGAGACTTTCCTTTCTTGTTCAACAAATTTCAGACAGAAACCATGGTCCCTTCACAAACGTACATGTGACTGAAGGGCCCACTATCACATAATGGTGATAAAAGCCTGTCGATTCGATGCATTTTGCAGGATCAGGACTCTGCCTCAGCTGCTTTTCAGTGCAGTGGCATTCCAACGCATAGGGCGATACTATTCGTTAAGGGGCAGAAATCAGCAAGTGTTGCAATAAAAAGCCGCTACAATTAGAAATGTCATATGGACATTCCCATAGAACAAAGAGAATTTTCCCCACTCCAGACATGCCGCATATGAGATTTCGGGGGAATACTGTTGTTGCAATTCAAACTGGATTAAGTAAACAAAGATAGAGTGCGTATCGTTAACTTCAGTTATCACTGTAAATACAGGGGAATGTTGATAACAACACCAAGCGGTCTTCCTACATGAATGCTGCTCTCTTCCCTTTCAGTCCATTGCACGTTATGGAATACGATTATCATTATCTCTGGTTTGTGAGGCCGGAAATATTTCTACTCTATTTTTGTCTCGAGTAGACTATTTTATGTTCTAAATTTTAGCATAGCTGGTAAGATTAGTGCTTGTGACAGAAAATCCATGGCTTCAAAAAAGCCATGCTGATGGTTTGCAGTATTCCACAGAATATGCAGCGTTTTGTGACGCAACTCGCAACATTGCGCCAAAGGCGGGAAAATAGAGAAAAACTAAAATTATCAGCCAATAGTATTTCACTTTGTTTTTTCGTCATCGACTTTGAATGTGAATTGCTTCCAACCCAGCGATAACGTGAACGGATAGCGTATCCCATATGTCTCCATCTGTAGCCAACTTTTCTACCTACACACTGTGTTATTACCGTAACATTTGTTGTCCCGCATTACTTCAATTTACTTTCTGGTAATGAAAACAATGACTGACACCCTTTCCCAAATATCACTGTGATTCACCATCAGTTTGACACAAAGATTGCAAAGGTTTTGCGACAAAATGCACAATTGTACCAGTCTTTACATGCCAATAAGTTTGAATACAATGTGAGAACACGGCCGTTGGCAAACTTCTCCGCTCTGCAACAACTCAGCTCTGAGACAAAGTCAACCTCTCTGTATGTAGAGGTGTCTAAATTGGTCAAATTCTAAAGACTTTATTCCATCTAATTAATTTCAATCCCCGACTTATGTAAGTTTGGTGAAACAAAGGTAGTGTTGAGATGGGTATTGTGGTGTTGCCTGAATATACTCTGGGCATGTATAAACTAACGCAATTCCTAGATTCCGTATACTCTTTGTAATTAAGCACTCCCTCCCTGCCTATATTTTCTCACGAGTCCCTGGCACGCGGCGCTTGGTACGTGGCACATGAATTAGGCTTACCCAAACTGCTCACTAGCCCAAATAGGCGATGTGCAGTCTACCTCAACACAGTCAATACTCTGAACAATGACATTTTTATAATGGCAATGAGATGTCGACGCTAACTTAAGGGGAGCAAGTTGAATTGGGGAGCATATTGAATAGCGCCACTACTCTCGTGAGAAAATGTGAGGTAAGGCTTTCGCCGCAATGCAGAACTGATCAGTCTGTTCAGTTTGTATTATTAAATTTCATATTTTGCAAGTCTCTTGAAAGAATGAATTTCGTATCTTTGAATAATTTTGTCCAGTATTTAGCTTTTATAGCAAAACGTTCAGGTAAACTTCTTTACATGTAGGGAAAGTTACTGGCCTGTGTCTTCAGGAACAGCAGAACATCTTTCAAGAATTACTGGTCCACCATGAAAACAGCTGCCCTCGAGCCATAGGATTAGCATGAATTTTGCATGCTGTATGTTTCATCAAATTTGAGACAGTATTTCTATACATATCATACTAATTATGAGAGTTCATAAAATATGCAAATTAGCAATCAATGGACATGATACTGCTTAAAGGCAGAGCCTCCCTTTAAAAGGACGCGAAGCTATGGCGGCGTTCATTGTGTAAGTGGACACCAAACAGGCAACACGTGGGCACACACTCCAGAAAATGCCACTTTTTACTTTTCCCCGGCCGCAAAAACGCAGACAGACTGCCAAGCGGTCAGCGCATTATCACATGCGCAAGCCAAGAATTGACATTTTTTTTGCAAAATAAGAGAACTTTTCTCCAACTATTCCATGTTTAAACCTCTGATATAAAATCATCAATCGGCAGTGGGCAAGTTGTCAATCATTTCCAGTCGTAGGTTCTAGGTTGCATGGGCGAGGAACGGAGCAAATACCTGATGATGTAATGCAACACGTACTTCCCGCGAAGTTTATACATGATTTCGAACATAGCAAAGACCTAAAAATTATCTCAGACAAAGTTGCATTATTTTTCGAGAACAAAAATTGACTAAATCTCAACGGCACGAACACTAACTATAACGTCGCGCCCGTCCATACCCTGGTTGCCATGCAGAACCCACGGTATAATGTGACTAGCCCTGCTTACAGGTCTGTGTGTTCCCGGCGTTATACGGTCTCCATCACAGCCCTACAACGGTCCATAGAGATAACTGGCGAGATTAAAAATGACGATCTCCATGGGTAAACAACTTGTTGAGTACGTTATATTTCAGCAAACGAGCGGTTTTGGACGTTAGGAGAAGTTAATCGCATCTTTTTTTGGGTCGGTTAGAAGGTAAAGGTAGGCAGGGAAAGGATTTTGCTCCGATACAGTAGAATTTGTTGCGGTCCGGATCCGGACAACAGATCGCCAGTTCTCTCCATAGACCGTTGCAGGGCTGTGGTGGAGGCCGTATAACGCCGGGAACACACAGACCTGTATGCAGGGCTATAATGCGACCAGCTTCGAGTTCGTTGTTTTCGAAAAATGTTCATGTAATTCCTTAATAGGGATATGCAAACTTTACATTCTTGTGTTTTCGTAGTTCAGATTATTATTGTCGTAGCCTATGAAAATATTGATCGTGCCCTGGACATATCACCTTAATTACATGCAAAGATTCATCAAATATGCAAATTAGCAATTAACTGATGCAGTACTGACATATCTCATTGTGTGCTATCAGAGATCTGTGCAACAAACATCTTTACAAAGTTTAATGAAATTCAGTGCAGTTGCTCTATAGTCTGCATGACAACCGAGCTTTTCCAGTATATTGCATGACCTGTAATATTAGCAACAATGGTTTCTTTAAGTGGCGTCATTAAAAATAAACAAAGTCAGAAATATCACTATAATAAAGATGCAGTTTTCTTATAAACTAAGGTATATTTTTACTCTTTTGGGGTGGTAAGTGTCGACCGTAGGTCTTAAGAATATTGTCAAATAACTTGTTGGCCATATGCATATTTTAAACTATAATTTTATTGCTTGTCAATCGGGTAGCTAAAAATTACTTGATTTTGAACAAACTCAACTTTTAAAACTTGCACTTTTTTGTCTAAAGACAGGATTGTCAAAAATGCAGATTAAATGCACCTCAGTTTCTATATAAACTTAAAAGAAAGTCACTAGGTACGCAATCGTTGGCAGAAATGGAGTGCATTCATGTGAGAATTTATGAAAAACGCTATAATTTTCAAGCAGACTTTCTTCCAATGTAAGTACCATCAGGAGAGCTCGAACCTCTGCAATCAGCAATGGTTTACTCATGACCACATACAGCTATAGAATAGTAAGAATACTCATTGTTGGCTTGCCACCCTGTACGCAATTGCTGTGATTGACACAATTTCGAGTAACTTGCAATGAATATCATTGATTGACACATGACAAATTCCATTCGTAAGGGCATTGAGTGCAGCATCAGCCAATCCTCAACCACCTGATTGAATGAAGCTTGGCAAATTGTTACTCCCCCCAAGTTTGAGTCATCAGCTATGCCTAAATATAGTAAACATAGGGCCAAAGTCCCTGAAGCTACTATAGACATGGATACAAAATTAAGTATTTCCTGACTGTATAAAATTATCTCAATAAGGTCATCCTAGGGACTTGTAAACCAGATATTAAAGCTGTCTGACCAGCGGTTTTGAAAAAACAAGCGACTCAACAGTTGACAGAGCTCTGCTGTGTTATGTAGAGAATAACCTTTTGTGACACATGTATTGAAGAAGAAGGTGGATATCTTCGACAGCGCATTTCAGGATGGCCTGACCCAAAATGGAAAAAAAAATCCTGTAAAAATACAGATTTCCATATTTCATCACAATTTTAAAAAATCTAAGTTGGGTTATCCCTGGGGACCTGTATACTAAATAACAAGTCATCGTTGATGACCCAGTCCCCGCTTGCTAATGGGTACTTTGATTACAGGTTCTGTGATAAAAATACTTTGATACAGATGGCACTCAATGGCCAAGAATGAGTTCCATGGTGATGAAAAACATAAAACCAATGTAGGCCACTATCCTAAAGGTCATTAAATAAGTCAACTGGGAATTAGTTGACAGGATGTTGCACAACATTTTTTCATTCTATCCTAACACTAATAGATAACCGGTACCATATTTCATAAAGTTTAATGTAGTATTTACAACACTATGAGATCAACATCTGTATCAAGTTTCATCAAATTTGACGTTGTATTTGTGGATATATCACTCTAATTAGGAAAGTTCATTACATATGCAATTACAAATTAATTGAAATGACACTGATAAATGTCTTTTTCACTGTTAAAGCAATGTGAGCTTAACATCTGTACAAAGTTTCATGAAATTTGATGCAGTATTTCTGACATATCAACCTAATTATGAAACTTCAATAATTGACATGATACTGCTACATGACGTGAAACAACTGACGAGCATGTATGAAATGGGTCAATGTCCTTGTACCAACTTTGAATGATACTGGTGGAAATACCGGTATGTCTGAGTATGGCTCAGTACATGAGAAAATCGTAACAAATTTGCCGCCACGCAGCGATATTTGATCTTACTGTTTAAAAAATCAACACGTATATGTATTACATAAGTCAATGTCCAGGTACAAACTTTGAATAAAATCAGTTGAGACTTGCTAGAGTTATGGCTCTCGACATGAAAAAAAACCATAACAAAATTGCTACCATGTGGCCATATCAGACCATATCGAGAAACAAATCAATGTACTTATGTATACTATAAGTCAATGTCCTTGTACCAACTTTGAATAAATTTGCTTGATACATGTCTGAGTTATTGTTCAGGACATGGAAAGTCGTAAAAAAAATGGCCACAAGGCGGCCATATTGGATCGTATCACAAAACAATTCAATGTGCATAAGTATAACATAGGTCAATGTCCTTGTACCAACTTTGAATAAAATCAGTTGAGATATGCCTGAATTATGGCTTTGTACACGAAAAAATCATAACAAAATGGCCGCCTGGCGGCCATATTGGATCATATCACAAAACAATCCACATGCATATATATGACATTGGTCAATGTCCTTGCACCAACTTTGAATAAAATCTGTTGAAACATGTCTGAGTTATGGCGCTGTACATGAAAAAATCGTAATAAAATGGCCGCCTGGTGGCCATATTGGATCGTATCACAAAACAAATCAACATGCATATATATGACATAGGTCAATGTCCTTGTACCAAGTTTGAATAAAATCGGTTGAGATATGCCTGAGTTACGGCACTGTACATGAAAAAATCGAAACAAAATGGCCGCCTGGCGGCCATATTGGATCGTATCACAAAACAAATCGATGTGCATATGTATGACATTGGTCATTGTCCTTGTACCAACTTTGAATAAAATCGGTTGAAACATACCTGAGTTATGGCTCTGTACATGAAAAAATCGTAATAAAATGGCCGCCTGGCGGCCATATTGGATCATATCACAAAACAAATTGACATGCATATCTATGACATTGGTCAATGTCCTTGTACCAACTTTGAATAAAATCGGTTGAAACATGTCTGAGTTATGGCTCCGTACATGAAAAAATTGTAATAAAATGGCCGCCTGGCGGCCATATTGGATCGTATCGCAAAATAAATCGATGTGCATCTGTAGGTCATAGTGCTATGCCTTTGTGCCAAGTTTGAACAAAATTGGTTTGGCAGTGTCTGAGAAACTGTTGATGACGGAGACGGACGGACGGACGGACACACGGACGGAACCCAATCTATAAGTCCCCGCCGGACTTCGTCCGCGGGGACTAACAAAGCTGTCTGACCAGTGGTTATGAAGAAGAAGATTTTTTACCAAAAACGCCTTTTTTGGCGCTAATTTGCATATTTTCAACAATATCAAAAAGTTAATAAAAATGATTTCTCAAAATCATATATTTTATCCACACAACAAATATCAAATCAGTAAGTACTGCAGTTTTCAAGATATTTTAGTGGACGGACGCCTCACAAACAGACATACATACATAGAGACTGATGATGGACGCTGGACAGATACCAATAGCTTCTATAGACTATATTAGTCTATAGTAGCTAATAAATGAGAGTTAATTACATTCTAATTAAAGTAAACAAGACTTGCTTAAATCAAGATTTATGTCATAAAAAACAGCATATCAGTCAGGTTATAAAGAATCTTAAGCTGGTTATCTTTATCAGTATTTTCATCCTATTAACCAAGCACATTTTAACTTTCAAATTAACATTGTAAGTAAGTTCTGTTGAACAAGTTGAGACTGTCAACTCAGAGAAAGCACACAGACGAGACAAATGTTTGAAACTTAAGAAGTTCAAGGTCATCAAAAGCATTAAAAGGAATCATGTAATACTTTCATTGCACTGTTTACACAGATTGCATAATTACTATAAATAGCACATGAGGAATCTTACAGCCCAGCTTTACCATAAAAACCCTATCACTTTGACCACTCTTTTAACTGACCACTTTATTTTATTTTATCCTTACCAAGTCAACCATAAATGGAAATTAGAACTTTCATTTCAAATTTCATGATGTCATTAATATTAATAAGTTAGTAAGGGAGCTTCGCCTGTGGGAAATTTTCGCGTTTTGTTTGTGGTCGCAAAAGTCGCGAAAATATCCTGCACGCAAAAATATTCTGGTTTACAGTATGACAAAATTATGTTCACAGCCTTCAAAACTGTCTCACAACATATCCTGGGTTGGTGTAGGTCATTTAAGGTCACAAACTGAGAAAATTACCTAAAATATACAAATTTGGGGGTTTCCAAACACTTTGAGCAGAAAATTTGTCTAATAACATCCCTCGGGACTTTATACCAAATTACAAAGCTATCAAACAAGTAATTTTGAGAACAAGTTTTCTTGACAAAAAATGACAACATTGTCTTAAAAATACAAATTTGTATATTTCAGGGCAATTTCCACATATCTAACTATTGTCATCTCTGTACTTCTGTGTACCAAATATAAAAGCTATCTGTCCAGGGGTTTAAAAAAAAATACTGTTTAAGATTTTTTGACCAAAAATGACAAAATTGCTCCAAAATAGTAATTTTCCCAATTTTGTCATCATTTCAACAAATTAGAAGAGTAACACCCTCGCAATATCCAACTCAAATTTGAGAGCCATTGGGCTGGCGGTTTCAGAGAAGAAGAATTTTTACTGAAAATGAGAAAAATCACCAAAAAATTCAGCAAAAATACAAAATTAAGGATATCTTCACAATATTCATAAAACTGTATAAGGTTCACCTAAGGTACTCGCACACAAATTTTCAAGGCAATATCAAAATAGCAGTTCTTGAGTTATTAATTCTTGACCATTTTCACATTTTGTAAGCTCATTTGCATAATTTTGGCAATGCAGACTTCATTTGAACAAAATATATGTCCCATACATACATACATACATAATACATACATACATACATACAGACGCCATCAACTTCAGCTTATATGATAATCTCACATTGGTATAACCAAATGTGAGCTAAAAACACCTTTCTTCTCAATTCCCATTTTAAAGGATTAAGAAAATTGTGCTTGATTGAGAGAAGAGAAAAGATTTTTGTAAATTTTCCACTGATTGTGTCCTCAACCAAACAGAATAAAGTGATGGAAAGTAGGGAGACTAGTTGCATCTGTTTTATGAAACAAAAGTTTATTGATTTCTTCCAAATAGTAAAGACAAAAGAAATTTACATGCTAACTTTTTCAGAGAATGACCCCTTTAATTGGTCATAACTTGCTTCCCAAAACTGTGACATTTGTAGTACCTGCAGATTGTGACTTTTATGGTTATTTAATGGTTTCTCTGAAATTTATAGTACCGGTACAATAATTCAACATACTTTTAATAAATATAATTAATCAATAATCATGAGGTTTCACATTATTGCTTCTATACAGAACTGAAAAAGTTATAAGAAAACTAACGTTATTGGTACAAATCAAACAGCATTGCGAGTAATTTATTGTGCTGTGCAGATGACACAGATTTTTCTTTCAAAATATGCGGGGGTACTAGTACTTTATTCATTTGGCTGGATGCATTCCACTATATACCACATGCATGTCACAGTTTTCAATTACACACATACCCTCTGGCCTGGTAGATCATACAATTTCTTTCAAAGTTCTACAGGTAGCAAAGCAGACATGCTATTGCGTAGCAAAAACAACAAAATGGCCGTCTGGTGGACATATGGGATTGCATAGCATCGGCGATATTGGATCACATCACACCATAAACTGCAGCAGCCATATTTGATTGCAGCACACCATAAATTAACATGCACATGTATACTACAATACAATGTCTGTGTGCCAAGTTTGAATGAATCTGTTCAGGTATAGTTGAGTTACGGTTCAAAAAAATGAAAAAATACTGCAATTATACGGTATCGCTCAAATTTGATCAGAATTGGTATATACCAGTATGGGTTACCAATGATCAACAATAAATGTTGTTTCTATCTGTTCAGTGGAGGAAAATTCTACGTTGATGTTATGGCAATGATTTCTGCACAGTACAACCAGAAAAACAACAAGAAATATTTAAACCAGAAAAACAAGAATTACAAAAGTAATTAAGGTCTAACTTTAGGTACTGGAGGTCAACTTTAGCAACATGCATAGCAGAAACAAGCCCCTCTTAGTTTACTATAAACGGTCTTCCCCCATCTACTGTCTATGGTTGCAGCTGGTCTGTTAATATGTAACAGTTCATAAACAATGACAGGAAATGAGTCAAGATCAGTGGAGTTTGCCTGTTTCTCACTGGCATGCCTCCTGCACATTTGCAGGATTTCACTTTTTCTTACCTCATTTGCACATTTTTGACACTGATGTGTTCATTTGAACAAATTCACATCTCAACCCCTGGGTGCACCTGTACACAAAATACTAAGACAGTAGGTGCTGCGGTTTACGTGTTTTTGATGTGGACGGACATACATGCATACATACATACATACATACATACATACATACATACATACATACAGACAAGCAAGTCGGATGCAAATGAACTGATTCAGCTTATTACGATAACCTCACATTGGCATACCAAATGTGAGCTAAAATATACAATTTTATATTTCATTACAATGTTTTGACCAAAAATGGCAAATTTGGCCCAAAATTCAATATATCATATTTAGATTACCCTAAGGATTCTATATAACATACATAAAAGCTATCAGACAACTGGATTTGGTGAAAATGATTTTTGAACAAATATGACAAAAATTGCCTTAAAATACAAATTTGAATATTTCTGAGCAATTTGAACAAATCTGGTGAAGGTCACCCCTGAGGACCTGTATTGCAAATACTAAAAGCACTGGACTTGCTGGTTTGAAGAAAAACCTTGGAATTTAAAAAGTTGACGAATGCTTTAAGGGGTAGACCCACCTTCCTTGAGTGATTTTGGTCATTTTTTGTTTTATGGTAAATTTTGAATCTGTCTAATATGGCCTTTGAGTGGACGATAAGTTTGAAACCATAACATACTTGGAAATGAGTTAAATTTTAACAAAAATGAACATTGTAGGCCAGTTCGCGTGCCGTGTTTTTCTTGTGCCTTAACGGTTTCCAGATTAGTCAATGCTATCTCAAGAGCGTAAGTAGATTACGTTAATTCCGTCCGGAGGAGTGCGCATGCGTAAGTCTTCTTCCCAGCTGCCAGCAGGAAGTATGTCGTGGCTACTGAACATGCTGAAGGTAGCCGTCGATTGCAAAAGCATGGTCCACAAAAGCGAAATATCAAGCATATGGCCGGGAATGAGAGAACAGTTAAAATTGTCAGAGTTACAGTCAGGCTTAAAACTCCAGTTTCCGATGCGTTGAAAAGGTGTAAACTGGAAATGGTCGCAAGCGAGGAATGTAACGCAGAACGCTTACTCATTCAACACTAAACTGAGCTTCGAATAAAAACTGGTGATACATCTTGCGCACAACAGAGAGGCTGCTCATTGTCATTACGTATTTTTTACCTCGTTTTCCTATAACACGTATTTAATAGAACTGTTCCCGTACAAAACAAATAACGGCCGAAAATCCAAATAGTAGGTCTTTGTCACATGTTTGCTAAATAAAGTCCAGCATTCAAAATTAATCGCCGCCGAAAACCAAAACGTACATTTGTGTCCGCTAACAAATGACGTGGACTCTATGAAAAGTATAGTCTGACATTCAAAACTGACCCCGCCCCAATCAAACTAGGCTACTCCGAAAATCCAAAAATTACGTCTTTTTCTGATAACAGTTTACATGTTTGTCTGCACCTTATGAAGGCCGACATTCAAAATTAATCCCGCTCCGAACTAATTGCGACTGATGATAAAAATGTCAGATGATTTTTTAACATCTGCAAGTGCCCAGTGAAGTCCGGCAACCAAAATTGTTACCGCTACGTTACGGCACCGTTCCTCCGGTGGTTACGGTTTACACGTAAAGCATGCAATGAAGATTACGTTCTGTACGTCACCACAAGTTTTCTATCTTTTTTGTGAAAATGGTTGCGACGTCTTTTTGTTTCGACAGTTAGGCGAGCAACATTCCTCTCAGTAGAAATTAGAAATATGCCAATAGTTTGAAATTTTATAACGAGAAAATCGCGCCAGTGTCTGCTCTGCCCGGTTTGGAAACGTGAGCTTATTGTTTTGTAAATTCTATGCGGACACAGAGGGAACGTGATGCGAGTATTGCACGTACAGTTTAGAATGATGCCGTGATTTACAATGTAAACACAATGTTGACCCAGCATTTGTTTTTCAATCTATACCGGAGCTAATCATAGAGCATATATAATTTGTCTCGATCAACTGAACTTTTATTGGCGGACTTGCTCATGAAGTGAGTCGAAGTCCAGGGTCGAAATCAATCTCGATTGAAAAGTATGTGATATTTCACAGCACAAATTCATGTCGGTATAGCTTTAAAATCATTGCGATTGAATTGTTATTAGGTAATTATAAACTTATGCACTAAATTTAAAGAAGCCAAAATTGAAAATGAGAGAATAATTTCCATGAACTTGAAAAAAATTAAACAACCATGAACGTGCTTTTTTCGAATCAGCAACTACTTTTTCCTGTGGATAAACTCAATCACGCTGAAAAACAGCGTGCTGCTGGCCTGTCTATCGTCGCTATTATAGTCAACGGATAGTCACCACCGGAGAACGACGAATGCTCGTTTCCACACATCAGCCAATGCGATATTCAACTGTTTGATTGAAGTTCACGCATTTCATTACTTGTACAAAATTCGACCGTCGCGATTTTAGAATGACGCATTCAGTTTAATATCAGCGTGGTCACAGATTCACATCTGTTTGAGGTACTCGCCTCCATGGCACTCGCGAAGCCAAAACAAGTCGCTTTTAGAATTGTTCAAGTTTCGTGTCAGAATCAATTTATTTCAGTTTTTCGCCAACTTTTTATCTTTCTATTAGGAAATCGTTTTAGATACCAGATATTGTCAGGTGTTATATTTAGTTTAGCCTAACGATGGGTTCTAACATGGCACAACACAAAGTTAGCCCGGCACTGGTGCTTCTGAGGTCGGAAACCGCGTTCATGTAGCTGTCCGTTTTTAGCTCCCTGCTGTAACCTCCACAAATGTAATAATCTCCACAAATGTAATATCAACCACAATTGTAATAAAATCAACCACAAATGTAATAAAATAGTCAACCATTAATGTAACAACCCGCAACCACAAATGTAATAAACAAATTAACCATAAATGTAATAAAACTCAACCATAAATGTAATAAACTTGAACTTGCATATGTGATCATTTGTTTATCAATGCCCTGAGTAAATAATAACTTTAATAAGACTAGTGTAATGTTATTGCATACTTTCCTGAAACTAGGTTTCCTTTCCGAAACACAGAATAGAATGCTTTGAGAACGCTATCAGAAAACGACGAGGTACTGATCAAACCGTTAGATAATGGAAGTGGAGCAGCAGTTCTATACACTGATAATTACATAATAAGGAAGCGTCAAAATAACTCGTCAACCAGTGATACCACACAAAGTTTATGACAGATGACTCAGAACAAATAACAGAGAAATATAAACCTTATAACAGAAACTTACTACACAAAACATGTTGACGAGAACATATCAATCTAGTAAAAAACAATACGAACACTACCTTGAACACAGTAGAACAAAATTAGACATCCTGGCATCCCTAGTGAAGGAACAAACTTCAAGTGGGACAACATAGGAATACAGACAATCTATTGATTATTCCACACAATTTATCCACTGAAGATGAATTTGAGGGGACTGATTAAGAAAGTACGGCAATTTTCGAAAAAACGGCGTTAAAGGATCGTAGTGTTATACAGTCTTCCCCACTCTGGAGTAGAGACTGCACTTACGTTCAGATTACAGCTGTGTGTAGCCATGGCCAATCAGTTCTGTACACAAAACAGGGAAACGTAAAATACACTTTGAAATATACAAAACACACTAAACGCAAACAATTAAGAAATGAATAATGTGTGGAGTTGCTTTCTTTATTACATAGATCAATATTTAAGGGCTAATTCCTCAATTGCAACGAAAAAATAGATTTATTACATTTATGGTTGATAAGTATTACATTTATGGGTGTTTTTGTTATTACATTTATGGTTACCATTTATTACATTTGTGGTTGGTGTTTTTATTACATTTATGGTTGATTTTTGTTACATTTATGGGTGATATTACTTTTATGGGTGCATTTTATTACAATTGTGGTTGATATTACATTTGTGGAGATTATTACATTTGTGGAGGTTACACCTGCCATGTTCAAGGCGGACTGTGGTCGTTCTTCAATATGCAGTACGGAACGTAAAAGCTAACGTACGTAACACGGCGTCTGAATGAATTCGTCTTTGTCGGTATGTACCACATTGTAAATTCATTGTCACATGTCTCTCTCCAGGCAGGAATCTGAAAACGCGGTGACGATTGCGGACCAAAAGAGAGGAAAACACAATGTCAACGGACTTGGCATGCAAAATCACATTATTTTACGAAGTGTATATGCAGCCAGCCATTTCTTCGCTTGATAATCAAATTTTAACTGGTACACTACAGTGCACAGTTAATACGCTAGTTTGTGTTTAGCAAGAAGATTATCCCCAGATTTAGCTCGGAATGACAGTTGTGTAAATAAAGCCTCACGCTTACGCCGCGAACTGGCCGTTTCAGTGTTCATTTTCTTCCAATTTTCACGTCATGTATAATTTCATTCATACCACAAATTCAGACAATTGTGTAAAAAGTCCTGTACTTCATTATGGGCTGGGAATTTCCACCGAAAATGTGAGCGAACCGGAATTTTAGCTGACTTTGTGCGACTCCAAGGGTCGCATACACATTTCTGCGATTTACTCCGTTCCGTTTTTGGCAATGTATCGCAACTTCTGGAGAGTGTAACTTGGCGCCGCGTTGACGGATTAGCTTTATCTTTGCACAGGTTGTAGTTAGTGACTGTTTCTACAAAACCGTGTCTCAGAATTCCGATAATGTTCCGAAAACAAAAGATATCGTGACAAACGTGGACAAAAGCCGTTAATTTATTCAGAATCCACCACTTCTCACTTTCAAGGCTAATTGTGCAAAAACAAAGCGGAGTATCAAAAATCCAAGACACGGTTTTTTACACACCTTACCCTGCTATCGATTGCAGTAAACGGCTCACCAATTGACATCACCCTCTCGTACTTACACTTTTTTAAGTGAAAAAACTCAAAAACACACATTTTTGAGCAAAACAAACACATGCAAACAGGTTTTGAAATATTTTCACAATTTTTATAATCTTCAACTGTCGACCTACCCAAACATATACTACATGTCGGGTTAAAGATTCATTTTAATGGTAAAAAATCAGGTTAAAGAAAAGTGTCTGCGAATGTGGGTCTCCCCCTTAAGTTGGATGCCGCCACACATGCACCAGTGAAGCTGATATGGTTTTACACATTTTTAGTTGAGTTTAAAAACATCTGTTTTTCATCAAACCAATACATAAAGGCTCCTGGAAAATGACAATAGAAAATATCTTGCACTGTTGGTCAAGAGAACTAAAAAGTATCTTACCTTATCATATCTTATACAGAGTGATACATCAGATCCAAGAGCATTGAAGATACCAGCTAGTTCGACAGCAATGTAACCAGCACCAACCACAACAACTTTCCTGTCATGTAGAGAAAAGCCATTAATGTCATTGGGAGAAATGTATCATTCTTGCTAAATGCAAGAATGTTGGAACTGTGAATGGAGACCTTTGTAGCTAAAACAGCACTGCTTGCTGACCCATGTTGCCCAAAATGCAATCCTCATGCTGTTTTTAGGTTTCTTTATTAAAGCTTTTCCATTTTCCAAAACACAATAGACAGAGACACAATCAAAAGAATAATAGAACAATAAACTACACAAAAAATTCACAGTTGATCGATCAGTGTCATTCTGAGCTTTCATTTTAAAAACGATTGGCATTTGTAAAGAGAATACGATGTAAAGTTTGAATTGAAAAGTTCTGGCTCTAGTATCAATTGTAAAATTAAACGGAAGAAAATAAAAAAATTCAGAGTTGACCAACAGCAATATTGAAATCTCCAAAGATATAAGCAGAACTAGTAGGAAGGGCAGTACTCCTTCCACTTGAAGTTTTCTCAATTACAGTTTTACTGGCCTAAAGAATATTAATAATCTGTCTGTTATATGTACAGAAAAAACATTACATAAAATATTAGGCGTAGACACTGGTAAAGAAAGTGTAGCTATTCTATGGTCAGACAGGAGTGCATCCAAATATAAATAAGCTTAAATTCTTGGGTGGCAGAAAGAGTGAACACTTCTATTAGGTCATTAGCAACTCTGAATCTTCTCCCCTCTACTAAATCAGTTACATAGCTAATCCCTTTCTCAACAAGTCATCGTTGATGACACAGTCCAAACTTGTTCATTGGTAATTTGATTACTAGTCCTCGGAGAGTGAGGATAGAGTCTTGTTCATTAATTAACTGGGTCTGTGATTAACAAGTCATCGTAGATGACACAGTCCCCACTTGTTAATATAATAATATTTGGTTCTTATATAGCGCACATATCCACAAGTAGATGTGATCAAGGCGCTTTACAAATTATTATTACCCCTGGTCACTGGACCTATTAAATATGATACCACTCAACTCCCTGGGGAGCAGACAACAGCTCACATGTGCAACCAATAAGCGCAGCAGAGCTAAACGCACACATAACAACCTCTGTCCTACCAGGTACCCATCACTCCTGGGTGGGGAGAAGCAATGAGGAATAAAGTGCCTTGCCCAAGGACACAACACCACAGCCATGCCGGGGCTCGAACTCACCATCCTTTGATCGTGAGTCCACTGCTCTAGCCACTGGCCCATGATGCCTCCACTTGTTAATGGGTACTTTGATTACAAGTCCTCAGAGAGGATAGAGTCCTCTTCATGAATTTGGTCTGTGATGTCCTTTTACTAAGTTTGAATAAAATCAGTGAATAAAATCGGTTGAGACGTGCCCTAGTTTTGGCTAAGGACATAAAAAAATTGTAACAAAATGGCTGCCATGCAGCCATATTGGATCATATCATGAAACAAATTGACTTACATATGTATGACATAGGTTAATGTCCTTGTACCAACTTTGAGTAAAATCGGTTGAGATATGCCTGAGTTATGGCTCTGTACATGAAAAAATCATAACAAAATGGCCACACGGCAGCCATATTGGATTGTATCACAAAACAAATTGAGGTGCATATGTATGACATAAGTCAATCTCCTTGTACCAACTTTGAATAAATTTGCTTGATACATGTCTGAGTTATGGTTCTGTACATGAAAAAAACGTAACAAAATGGCCACACAGCAACCATATTGGATCGTTTCAAGAAACAAATCAATGTGCATATATATTACATAGGTCGATGTCATTGTAACAACTTTGAATAAAATTGGTTGAGATATGCCTGAGTTATGGCTCTGTACATGAAAAACTCGTAACAAAATGGCCGCCTGGCGGCCATATTGGAACATATCACAAACCAATTGACGTGCATGTCTGTGACATTGGTCAATGTCCTTGTACCAACTTTGAATAAAATCGGTTGAAACATGTCTGAGTTATGGCTCTGTACATGAAAAAATCATAACAAAATGGCCGCCTGGTGGCCATATTGGATCGTATCACAAAACAGATCAACGTGCATATGTATTACATAGGTCAATGTCCTTGTATCAACTTTGAATAAAATCAGTTGAGATATGCCTGAGTTATGGCTCTGTACATGAAAAAATCATAACAAAATGGCCGCCTGGCGGCCATATTGGATCATATCACAAAACAAATCGACGTGCATATGTATGACATAGGTCAATGTCCTTGTACCAAATTTGAATAAAATCGGTTTAGATATGCCTGAGTTATGGCTCTGTACATGAAAAAATAACAATAAAATGGCCGCCTGGCGGCCATATTGGATCGTATCAAAAAACAAATTGACGTGCATATGTATGACATATGAAGTAATCTATGTACCAAGTTTGAATGAAATCGCTCCAGGCGTATCTGGGATATCTGCGTGAACGGACGGACGGACGCACAGACGGACGCACGCACGCACGCACGGACAGACATGGCCAAACCTATAAGTCCCGACTAAAAATACTGCAATACAAATGAGGCTTAATGGCCAAGAATGAGCTCCATTGTAATGAAAATATAAAACCAATCTGACCATACGAATGACCTATCTGAGAACACAACATCTCTACCAAGTTACATGAAATTTGATGAATCATTTCTCGGTATACTGGCCTTAATTACGAAAATTAATAGTATATGCAAATCAGCAGTAAATTGATATGATACTGCTACATATCTTTACACACCATTACACTATTGGAGGAAAAATATACACCACGTTTCATTGAATTACAGTACTGTGAGATTAACATCTGTACCATGATACTGTTACATAACATTGCACATCATTACACTACTGGAAGATATACATCCATATCACGTTGCATCAAATTTGATGCAACACTTCTAGATATTTCATATTAATTATGAAAATTCACCAAATATGCAAATTAGCAATTAATTGAAATGTTACTTTTTCATGTCTTCACACAGTATTACAGTACTCAGAGGTCAACATCTGTACCATGTTTCATCAAATTTGATGCATCATATCTGGACATATCACTCTAATCAAGAAAGTTCATTTCATATGCAAATTAAAACTTTATAAACATGACATAGATAAATGTCTCTATTCACCGATACAGCATTTTGAGCTCAACATCTGTACCAAGTTTCATGAAATTTGTTGATCAATTTCTTGACATATCAGCCTAATTACCAAAGTTCATCCAATATGCAAATAAGCCATTAATTGATAAGAAACTGTTACATATCTTTGCACGCCATTTGACTACTGGAAAGAAAAAATCTGTACTTTCATTGAATTTGATGCAGTATTGCTAGACATATGAAAATAATTATGAAAGTTCATTAAATATGTAAATTAGCAATTAATTGACATGATACTCCTTAATGTGTTCACATAGTATTATAATACAGACAGATCAGGATCTGCACCATGTTTCATAATATTTAAAGCAGTATTTCTGGATATAGCCAACTAATTAGGATATTAATTAGGAAAAGGAATAAAATATGCAAATTAGCAATTAATTAACATGATACTGCTAAGTGTCTTTGTACACTATTGTAGGGCTATGTGCTGAAGATTTGTACCATTTGTTTCATTAAATCTGTTGCAGTATATTCTAGACATCACCCTAATTACATAATTTCATCAAATATGCAAATTAGCAATTAATTGATGCAATGCTGACATATGTCATTGACTGATATTAGAACTCTGTGTGAAAAACATCTGCACAAAGTTTCATCACATTTGGCACAGTGGTACCAGAAACAGCACTCTAATCCCAAATTATGCAAATTAGCACTAATTATGTATGCCACATCAATATAAATGAACCTGCATATGAATGCCATAGTGTAGTATCCTTGAATTAAGTTTAAAAAGAATTGGCACAGGCATATCTCAAATATCTGCATTCATGAGCCCCTATGCATGGACATAGCATTAATATTAATACCATCCTGCAACCCCTGTGGATCATTCTTGGCAACCCTGTGGATGGATATGAAAGAAAACGGCTGTCACACATCCATTTGTGATCAAATCATTACAAAAATCAGCGTGCATATATATGACATAGGGATCAATATATGTACCCACTTTCAATGCAATCGCACCCGGCATCGCTGAGAAATTTACGAGAACAAATGCACAGTTGTCAAATATAGGAAACAAAATGGCTGCCACGCAGGCATTTTAGACCATATCAAAACAAAAAATCAATGTGCATATGTATAACATATAGAGTAATCTATGTACCAAGTTTGAATGGAATCACTCCTGGCATCACTGAGAAATTTGTGCGAACATACGCACCGACATCAAATACAGGAAACAAAATGGCCCCCACATGGCCATATTGGATCAGATCACAAAACAAATCGATGTGCATATGTATGGCATAGGTAATAATCCTTGTATTAAGTTTGAATGAAATCATCCAGGCGTCTCTGAGATATCTGAGTGAACGGACGGACACACGGACGGACTCACGGATATGACCAAACCTTTAAGTCCCCCCGGACGGTGTCCGTGGGGACTAACAAATCAATGTGGATATGCATGACATAGGTCAATGTTCTTGTACCGACTCTGAATAAAATCGGTTGAGATGTGCCTGAGTTATGGCTAAGGACATGAAAAAAATCATAACACCAGATATGAACTGAAAATGCTCAGGTGTTTCATTATATATTGCAGTTATGTGTAAATTTTAACCTTTGCCACATGTTTTTCATTCAAAGTATTATGATCAACATAATGAACAATAATCACCGCCCATTAGGTCATGAAGTATACAAATATGTAATTAGCTGAAATAAAAATAATAAAGTTCTTTTACTGCTGTCATTGTATCACCACTTTATATAGCCAGTGTAACTACCGTTCGCCAAGTCCTTCAAGCCATATATGCCGAGCTGTGAAAGCTCATTAGACACGCAAATTATAAATTAGCTGACATGAAAATGTGAAATGACTTTCGATATTGTTTTAACCTGGTATAATCATCAATGTACATAGCATATTTTGCCAACTTTGATCGAGTAAATCCCAGTATATATCCATAATAAGCAATGTTCATTAAATATGTAAATTAGGAATTGGCTTAAGTAAAAATGCTTAATGATTTTCAATGATGTTGTATCATGGTCTCTGCAATATGTGTAGCAAGTTTTGTCAACTTTGGTCAAGTTGATTCAGATATATATCTCTAATTAGGAAAGTTCATTAAATATGCAAGTTAGGAATTGGCTGAAGAAAAAATGCTTAATGACTTTCACTAATATTGTATTATAGTGTCATTAATGTACATAGCAAGTTTCATCAATTTTGATCAAGTCAATTCAGATAAATATCCCTAATTATGAAAATTCATTTAATATGCAAATTAGGAATTGTTTGCGGTAAAAATGTCTCTTGATTTTCAATAATGTTATATCACAGTATCTTTGATGTATATAGCAAGTTTCAACAACTACAATCAAGTTAATTCAGATATATCCCTAATTGAGAAAGTTTATTAAATATGCAAATTCGGAATTGGCTGAAGTAAAACTGTTCAATGACTTTCAATAATGTTAAATCATAGTATCTTTAACATACATACCAAGTTTGGTCGATTTTGATCGAGTCAAATCAGAAATATATTCCTAATTAGGAAAGCTCATAAAATATGCAAATTAGCAACTATCTTTCACGTCACCCCTTAATGGATCCCACTGCTGATATATCTTTGTGTATCAACATTTGTAGCAAATCTCATCAAATTGTGTGTAGTCGTTTTTAATGTATATCCGTTTTTTCTAAAATCACTAATTATGCAAATGAGCAAAAAGTATGCAAGCCACACCCACCAAAAACTAATCAGTTCTTGCCATTTGCTAACTGAATCTATGTACCAGATTTGATTCTGATCTGATGAGCCGTTTTTTGAGATATCAGACCAACAGACCAGACAGACAGACAGACAGACAGACAGACAGACAGACAGACAGACAGACATCGCTGCGACACACAGTACAATAAATTACCCACAATTCTCTTTGATTTGTATCCATGAAGGTTACTTTTCTAAAAACTTTTTCAGTTCTGCATGTAAGCACTAATGTGCAGCATCGGAATAAATGTTAAATAATATCCAGTAAAAGAACGTTTAGAAATTTCAGTGAAAGTTTCAAAATAACCATTAAACAACCATGGAAGTCATGTTCTGTAGGTACAACAAATGCCATACTTTTTAGGCAAGTTATGACGAACTGAAGGGGTCATTCTCTGAGAAAACTTAGAATCGGGTCAGTCACAATCAGGGTGCGCTAGATGATTTTTATTTGTTATGGACATGTATCTGCTATTCAGACTGATATTATATTGCTTATTTGTTTCTAATAAATAGTAATAGTTGTAACTAACTTGGTCACATAAAGAAATATTGCATATATTGTGCAGGTTTGGTTGTACATGCACAAAAATGCCTTTAAAAACTGTAAAAATTAGCGTTATGCTGTTTCACTTCAAAATGTACTTAATTTCAAAATGTTTTTTGGAACACAGTGTTAAAATTGTGGAATTTTTAGCTTACATATGTTATTGCAGAATACCTAACCTTTCTTTCACAAGTTATTTCATGTGACTATGTGCATCGGAACAGAAACTGTGGTATTTTTACCAAAACTGTAACATCGTTATGTTTTTTGTGTTTTATGACCATAAGTACATATACCTTTAGTTTATATGTAGAAAAATGGATAAAATATTGTAATATTGAATTTAATTCCAACCTCAACATCCATGGCAAGCATTTTATACACCAAAATTTAAGTAAAATTGCATATTGTACTGTTTTGTGAGTAAATGAAAATGGAGATCGTTTTGGTCGGAATTTCTTGTAGCGTCCGTGACACACTCATATCTTAAGGACAACAGGAGTTATAAAAGATCTGATGTCACAGGCCTGAGTGTCAATAGGTGCCTACCTTAAATAAACAAATTATATAATTACTGTCCCTTGCGTTCACTATTAATATTCCTAAAATATGGAAATGTAGCATCCGTGACGGTGTAGCGTCCGTGACGGTGTTTACTACATAGTCATAATTAATAACCATTTAAAACATTTTAAAGCAGTTAATCCACTGAAACATATAAATACTAGAAGTGTGTATTGTGTGTACATACATGGAGGTGGGTTACAAAATGTCTTCAAGGCATAAAATTGTAAATTTGCACAAAATCGATTTTTTAAAAGTAATAAAACACTCAAAATGTTATGTTCAGCCTTAACTGTGACACTTAGATTGGTGTTTTTTAAGAATGCAGTAATTATATTGAATATGTTATTAGAATTCTAGTGAAAAGAACAATGAATTCTGTGCTGTATATGCATTTATTATTGTGTATTCCATTTCAATTCATTATGTCACGGATGCTACAATAAAATGCAAACATTGTTTTTCAGATTATAAGCCAATCTAAATGTGAAATAACCACCACATTTTGTATAAGGGCAAGTCATCGTTGATGACACAGTCCCCGCTTATCCATTTTGTTATAATCTTTGGTGTCTAGGTAGCTGTGGTCTAGGTAGCTGTGGAATGACATTGATGCAACGGGTGCATCAGGCCTGTGACTTGCATAATAAAGTAATCTGAGGAACGTTCAATAAATGACTCATCTCTGCCGGTAATGACAACTGAAGGAACTTTTGATTACATCACACATAACGATGCCCTCACTGCCTCTAGTGTCATGATGGCACATACTATACACACGGTTTGGTGGAATTTTCGAAATGGTATGGGATCGGGTATGTTGTTGTAATCAGCCATTCAGATCATAGAATGAAACAAATTAATGTGCACAAGAATGCAGCCATAGTATTTTATCTTTGTATCACGTTTGAACAAAATCAGTCCATCGAGGGACAGTGACCTATGTTTATGTTTTAAAGACATAAAAAAATCACACCGAAATTGAAATCAAATGGCTGTCTATTGACCATATGGATCATTCATAGCATAAAATTAGTAGACATGCATATGTATGCCATAGTGCTTTATCTTTGTACCAAGTCTCAACAACATGGGTTAAGGAATATTTGCATATGATTAAGCCTCAAAGACATGAAAAAATCCAAAAATGACCATCTGGCAGCGATATTGGAAAAAAATGACAATCTGGCAGCAATATTGGAACATGTCACGAAGTAAATTGACATGTATATGTATGCCATAGTGCTTGATCTTTGTGCCAAGTTTGGACAAAATGGGTGTAATGACCTTTGAATTACGCTTCAAAGACATGCAAATTCCAACAAAATGGCAGTTCTGCAGCCATATTGGATCCTATAACAAGGTTAATTGATACATGCATATGTATGCCATAGTGCTTTGCCTTGTGCCAAGTTTGAACAAAATCAGTTCAAGGATGTTTGAGTTATGGTTCAAAGACATGAAAAAATCGCAAAAAAATGGCCGCCTCATGCCCATATTGGATCGTATCGCAATATAATTTGACATGCATATGTAGGCCATAGTGTTATGCCTTTGTGCCAAGTTTGAACAGAATCGGTTCAAGGATGTTTGAGTTATGGTTCAAAGACATGAAAAATCGCAAACAAAATGGCCGCCTCGCGGCCATGTTGGATCGTATCGCAAAATAATTTGACATGCACATGTAGGCCATAGTGTTATGCCTTTGTGCCAAGTTTGAACAGAATCTGTTCAAGGATGTCTGAGTTATGGTCCAAAGACATGAAAAATCGCAACAAAATGGCCGCCTCGCGCCCGTATTGGATCGTATCGCAAAATAATTTGACATGGATATGAAAGCTATAGTGTTATGCCTTTGTGCCAAGTTTGAACAGAATCTGCTCAAGGATGTCTGAGTTATGGTCCAAAGACATGAAAAATCGCAACAAAATGGCCGCCTCGCGGCCATATTGGATCGTATCACAAAATAAATCGACGTGCATCTGTAGGTCATAGTGCTATGCCTTTGTGCCAAGTTTGAACGAAATTGGTTTAGCAGTGTCTGAGAAACTGTTGATGACGGACGGACGGACGGACGGACGGACGGACGGACGGACGCACAGACGGGACCCAATCTATAAGTCCCCGCCGGACTTCGTCCGCGGGGACTAAAAATGAGGGCAACTCCACACATCGGCTCTACCAAGATTGTTTAGTATTACGCTATGGTGAATAAAAGGATCATTGCATTTATTTTGTGTGGAATACATGGCGAGACACCGGTGAATCGATAGTGCTTTGACCCTAGTCATGTGATCTGGGTCCCCGGTAAACCGGTTTGTTGATTGAGTGATTCGTCTTAACGGCGTTTCAGAACCAAAAATGGGGTTCCTTTATAAGTCGTTCTCTTGTTTTGTATCCCCACCACTTGGTTGTGTGATGAAGTCATCTTCGTCCTCGAGTAGGAGAAGCCAGATTTGTTATTGAAAGAGTTAGCCACTATTGACTGACTCTATAGTGAGCGATCTGGTGTGTGGTGTCATATATTATAAATAACACGACCCAGCATCGACCGGAGTTTCTGGACGCTTATAAGGATTTTTGTTTTAGGGCATATTTTGAGCGTTGCTAGTGCTCGTTATGTTAACAGTAAATGTTGTACTAATCTGAAAACGATTACTTGTTTTAGGCATTTAAACCGATTAACCAAACTTTTGGTTTTGTGTCAATTTTTCATGGACTATAGATTTCGGGTCGATATTGGTGCCTGCTTTCCGGTGTTTGAAAAGCATGTTGTGGAAGGCTGTTTCGAGAAATAAATCTTTTTCTCTGTGTTTAGCCATTCCCAGGTTTCATGGTTTCGTAACAATATTTGCTGTAAATGGCCTTTGAAATCGGTGTGGTCTGAGGAGAGTATGGTTTTATTTAATTCATGCCGCCAACTTTGATTACTTATATGGAAGCTCTCTCAGTTTTTGATTTTCTTTGCCAGATGATGTTTTCTGTACTGCTCAGCAAATAGTTTGGTTGATTGTAGTACCAATTCGATTACAGATTTCATCTTGGTTTTATACGATAAGTTGTGGCATAAAATGTAGACAAATTCATAAAAGAAATTCAGTTTCCCCGTTGTTTCAAATAAAACCGCTATCGTACACCTTTTAACTGTTTGAGCGATATGGGCAAAGTGTGTTTGAATAAACTCACTGGACTTTTCGGTTGTCGTGCCGGATATCGACGGACTGCTTACTCCTTCACATGTTGGTCAAAGTTACATAACAAGCTATAATTTTGTAAGAAGGATTTGTTTTAGATGCTCGTTTTATAGACCATGAGGAGTGTCGTCAGAATACGACTCGAGGGTTGATCCCAGAAGTAAGCTCAGCTGCAGTAATTTTTTACTCCAACTGATTTTTGCAGTAGTTGCTATAGCTTTCTTGTTCAATTTAAAGAAATTGTCAATGTTTTGACACAATTTTCACAATTTAAATGTTTGATACAGAAAGGTTTTGGAGAAAAGAGAAAGAAAAAACCAGATTGTTAATTGCTTTTTATATTTCAAATTGACCTAACTTTCAAGTTTGATTTTGGTAGCGTCCGTGACAAAATTACATGTCATACTAAACAGAAAATATTTTAGAAAGAAGTTCATTTTGATTACACTGAATGGTATTAATATTGTTGCTATAGCATGGTTAATTCATGACAATAAAACTTTTAACTACAGCATACCAGCGGAAGGACATAGAGAAGTTGAAAGTCCTTTTAAAAAATATGATCAATATTGTTGTATTTCTCACTAAACTTGAGGTTGTGTTTATTCATGGAAAAATGAAGTAAATCATACCAAGTATAGCTTATTTTAATGCCAATATGCATCTTTTATATTGTAATAACATAAGAAAGCATTAACAAATCATTGTTTAAAATTTTATTATGACATTTGTGTTTCATGTACAACATTTCTGTAGCGTCCGTGACACTGCGTCGACCATATAAAACTATGTGCACTGTGGTAATACTAATGACGTTTGCTTCACCAAATTTTAGGAAGATATGCCCCATACCATAACCTTTCAACATATTATTTAACTGGACAGTTATCATGAACTTGAAATTTTGACCTAAGTGACACACTCTAGCGCACCCTGATTGTGACTGACCCGATAACATTTGCAGTCAAAACCAATAAATTTCAGGCAAGTCCAGTCTGCAGTTACTCAGTTCGATATCGCACAATCGGTCCAGCGAAATCAATGCATGACATCACAGGTCAAGTCAGGTCATTATTTACGACGAAGTGGTCACTCCCACTCGGTTCATACCATACATGAGTGCACTGTGCTCATTTTATTTTGAAAAATTATTAATTTAATTATTTTATCAAGACATAAATATGCCTAAAAATGCTTGGGCAAGTCTATCATGGCCTCGCCATGCTGGCAAACCACGGCCATGACGTCACAGGTCGACAGGTCAGTCAATTGTGGCGTCTGTGTTCTAATAAGAAATTGCAATTCTGGCAAAACAACTTAGACAAACTAAACAGTCTACATGCCAACAATTCACATGATATGTGGAAATTGATCAAGTACTTAAAAAATAATGATAAAGATAATAATACTGGAGATTGTGTCTCAGCAGAAACATGGATGGAATTTTACAAAAATTCTTGCTCAATTGAAAATGACAGGTATAATGATTTCCAACAGCAAATTATTGATAGTTTAACATCTGAAGAAACTAAGAATCAGGCTAATCAGCAGCTGGATAAGTCAATAACAACTAATGAAGTGTTATCAGCAATTAGAAATTTAAAAAGTAAACAAGCGACCTAGCGGCCGATATAGCTCCGCTGTGTTTATGTACAGAATAACTATTTTTGATACATGTTGATAAATAAGGTGGAAATCTTTGATAACTCAATGCAGTGGCCAGAAAAAAGTGGCTAAAATAAGCTGCAAAAATACAAAATTGAAGATTTCATCATACTTTGAATATATCACATCCGATCATCCCTAAGAATATATCAACCAAAGCTATCTGATGAGTAGTTTTTTGAGAATAAAATAGTCCGACCAACAATGGCAACAATTGCCCCCAAAAATAAAAAATTGCAGATTTCATCATAATTTCAAAACATCACACTTAGTTCATATATAGAAACCTGTATACCAAATTGCAAAGCTGTTAGACCAGTACTTTTTGAGAAACGCATTTTTTGACCAAAAATGGGAAAAATTGCCCCAAAAATTCAAAATTGCAGATGTCATCATTATTTCAATAAATATCATTTAGTTCATCTATGGAAACCTGTATACCAAATTTCAAAGCTATCAGATAAGTAGTTTTGGTAATACACATTTTTTGACCAAAAATGGCAAAAATTGCCCAAAAAATAAAAAATTACAGATTTCATCAGAAATTCAATATATATATACTAAGCTTATCTGTAGAAACCTGTATACCAAATTTCAAAGCTATCAGACCAGTACTTTTGAGAAACACATTTTTGACCAAAAATGGAAAAAATTGCCCCAAAATTACAAAATTGCAGATTTCATCATTATTTCCATAAATATCATTTAGTTCATCTGTAGAAACCTCTATACCAAATTTCAAAGCTATCAGATGAATAGTTTTGGAAATACACATTTTTTGACCAAAAGTGGCAAAAATTGCCCCCAAAATACAAAATTACAGATTTCATCAGAAATTCAATATATATTACTTAGTTCATCTATAGAAATCTGTATACCAAATTTCAAAACTATCAGACCAGTACTTTTTGAGAAAGACATTTTTTGACCAAAAATGGCAAAAATTGCCTTAAAAATGCAAATTTGCATATTTCTGCACAATTTGAAGAAATCTGAAATAGATCATCCCTAGGGACATATGTACCAAATATAAAAGCTATCTGACCAGTAGTTTTGAAGAAGAAGATTTTTAAAGATTTTTTTACCAAAAATGACAAAAATTGCCTTAAAAATACAAATATGCAAATTTCACCACAATTTGAACAAATCTGATTTAAGTCACCCTAAGCAAACTGCATATCAAATTTCAAAGCAATCGGACGAGCGGTTTCAGAGAAGAAGATTTTTTTACCAAAAACACCAACAAATGCCCCAAAAATACAAATATGCAAATTTCACCATGATTTGACCAAACTGAAGTGAGGTCACCCCAAGTGAACTGCATATAAAATTTCAAAGCAATTGGACTTGTGGTTTCAGAGGAGAAGGCAATTGTTGACGGACGACGACGGACGCCGGACGCCGGACGCCGGACGACGACGGACGACGGACGACGACGGATAATCAACCTATTTGATAAGCTCCGCGTCGCTGACAGCGGAGCTAAAAAGCAGCAGGGATGGATGGGTTTTGTATAGAGTTGTTAAAACATGGTTCCTCCTTTCTCTGTAAACCCTTAGCTAAATTATTTAATGTAGTTCTAGATACATCCAATTTTCCAGACATCTGGAATACAAGCATTATGACACACTTATTTAAAAAAGGAGATAAATATGACCCGAAAAATTATAGGGGCATTTCTGTCGGAAGTTGTGTAGGAAAAGTTTTTTCTTACATTCTAAATGAAAGGCTAAATAGTTTTTTAGATGACAATCATATTATACATAATAATCAAGCTGGATTTCGCAAAAACCATCGCACAATAGATCACATATTTACCCTGAAGACAATAATACATAAATATATTAACAACAAGTCATCGTTGATGACACAGTCCCCACTTGTTAATGGGTACTTTGATTACATGTCCTCAGAGAGGATAGAGTCCTCTTCATTAATTAGGTCTGTGATAAAATACTTTGATACAGATGGCACTCAATGGCCAAGAATGAGTTCCATGGTGATGAAAACATAAAACCAATGTAGGCCACCATCCTAAAGTTCATAAAATGAGTCTACTAGGAATTAATCAACAGGATGTTGCAAAACATTTTTGCATACAATCCTAACACTTAACAGATTATCAGTTGTACCATATTTCATAAAGTTTGATGCAGTATTTACAACACTATGAGATCAACATCTGTATCAAGTTTCATCACATTTGACGTTGTATTAATTTGTGGCTATATCACCCTAATTAGGAAAGTTCATTACTTATGCAATTACAAATTAATTAAAATGACACTGATAAATGTCTTTTTCAATGTTAAAGCAATGTGAGCTTAACATCTGTACAAAGTTTCATGAATTTGATGCAGTATTTCTTGACATATCAGCCTATTTACGAAACTTCAATAATTGACATGTTACTGCTACATGACGTGAAACAAATTGAGGAGCATATGTATGAAATAGGTCAATGTCCTTGTACCAACTTTGAATGATACTGGTGGCAATATGTCTGAGTTATGGCTCTGTACATAAGAAAATGTAACAAATTCACCGCCATGCAGCGATATTTGATCTTACTGTTTAAAAAATCAACAATATATGTACGACATAAGTCAATGTACATGTACCAACTTTGAATAAGATCAGTTGAGACTTGCCAGAGTTATGGCTCTCGACATGAAACAACCATAACGAAATTGCTACCATGTGGCCATATTGGACCATCTCGTGAAACCAATCGATATACATATGTATAAATAAGTCAATGTCCTTGTACCAACTTTGAATAAATTTGCTTGATACATGTCTGAGTTATGGTTCCGGACATGAAAAAATCGGAAAAAATGGCCACACGGCGGCCATATTGGATTGTATCACAAAACAAATCAATGTGCATATGTATGACATAGGTCGATGTCCCTGTACTAAGTTTAAATAAAATCGGTGAATAAAATCAGTTGAGACGTGCCCAAGTTTTGGCTAAGGACACGAAAAAATTGTAACCAATATGGCTGCCATGCAGCCATATTGGATCATATCATGAAACAAATTGACGTACATATGTATGACATAAGTCAATGTCCTTGTACCAACTTTGAATAAAATCGGTTGAGATATGCCTGACTTATGGCTCTGTACATGAAAAAATCGTTAGAAAATGGCAGCCTGGCGGCCATATTGGATTGTATCACAAAACAAACTGACGTGCACATCTATGACATTGTTCAATGTCCTTGTACCAACTTTGAATAAAATCGGTTGAGATATGCCTGACTTATGGCTCTGTACATGAAAAAATCGTTACAAAATGGCCGCCTGGCGGCCATATTGGATCGTATCACAAAAAAAATTGACGTGCATATCTATGACATTGGTCAATGTCCTTGTACCAACTTTGAATAAAATTGGTTGAAACATGTCTGAGTTATGGCTCTGTACATGAAAAAATCGTTAGAAAATGGCCGCCTGGCGGCCATATTGGATCGTATCACAAAACAAATCCACATACATATATATGACATTGGTCAATGTCCTTGCACCAACTTTGAATAAAATCTGTTGAAACATGTCTGAGTTATGGCTCTGTACATGAAAAAATCGTTAGAAAATGGCCGCCTGGCGGCCATATTGGATCGTATCACAAAAAAAATTGACGTGCATATCTATGACATTGGTCAATGTCCTTGTACCAACTTTGAATAAAATCGGTTGAAACGTGTCTGAGTTATGGCTCTGTACATGAAAAAATCGTAATAAAATGGCTGCCTGGCGGCCATATTGGATCGTATCACAAAACAAATTGACGTGCATCTGTATGACATATGAAGTAATTCTTGTACCAATTTTGAATGAAATCGCTCCTTGCATCTCTGAGATATCTGCGTGAACGGACGGACGCACGCACGCACGCACGCACACACGCACGGACACGACCAAACCTATAAGTCCCCCCAGACGGTGTCCGTGGGGACTAATAAGCAGAACATTTATGTTTGTTTTGTTGACTTTGCTAAGGCTTTCGACTCGGTATGGAGAGTTGGTCTTTTCCATAAACTTCTCAAAAATAACATTAATGGCAAATTATACAGACCTATAAAACACATGTACACCAACACAAAAATACACATCAAAACAAATAATTTTATCTCGCCCAGCCTGAAAGTTGAAAAAGGAGTAAAACAGGGCTGTGTTCTAAGTCCTAGTCTGTTCAATTTATATGTCAATGACTTGAAAACAAATCTAGACAAAGTAAATACTCAACCACCAGTGTTGAATAATACCCCAGTTAACTCATTATTTTACGCTGATGACCTAGTCTTAATCTCTACTTCAAAAGAAGGTTTGCAAAGGGAGTTAAATACACTACACACATTTTGCTCCAATTGGAAACTTGATGTTAATTTACAGAAAACCCAAGCAATTAATTTTAGTAAATCTCCTTTGGTAGATAAACACTTATTTAACTATGGTAGTACATGCATCAAATCTGTTAAGAGCTATACATACTTAGGACTGACAATTAAATCAAACGGTAGTTTTAGTGACACAATTACAAATTTGGCTGATAAAGCAGCAAAATCTTTGTATAGTTTAAAAAGGGTTTTATTGCACAACAAAAAGATAAAATTTTCCCTACATCTTTTCAATGTTTTCATTAAACCTGTTTTACTGTATGGCTCAGAGATTTGGGGACAAGATTTCATAGATTACAAGAAGTGGGATAAATCAGCAATTGAAAAAACTCACCTCAAATTTTGTAAGAACATTTTACAGTGTAATAGACAAGCTTGTAATGCCGCTGTGAGGGGTGAACTAGGACAATTCCCACTTCTACTTGAGATCAAACTTAATATTGTTAAACACTGGCTTCATATCGTACAACTGCCACATTGTAATCTTGCTAAAGAAGCTTTCTGGAGCAAATGGTAAACAACACTAACAATAGATCCTGGTTTAACTGTTTAAGTGCTTTAATTAAAGACAATGGAATGGACTTTCTCCTTGATAAGCTCCATCACTTAAACACCACAAAGTTATAACTGGTTTAATGAAAACAAATTTAACAAACAATTATGAAGTCTTTCGGAAAAAGTTGATCACTGATGAAAATAATAAATTAGAATGTATGCCAAAATAAAACGTATTTTAGATTAGAACCCTACTTAACACAGTTGCAAGGTGAGAAAAGAAAATTGCTCACCAAACTTCGCATTAGTAATCATGATCTAGCAATTGAAAAAGGGAGACACACTGTTCCAAAAACCCCAATTACTGAAAGATACTGCAATCAGTGTAACACCAACAGTATTGAAGATGAAACACACTTTTTATCAGTCTGTCAGAAATACAAAGTCCAAAGAAAGTACTTTTTCAGTAAAATCAATTTCCCAAACGACGATACTGAAAATCAGCTTATTTCTCTACTAACAAAACAAGAGTTATCTTTTAATGAACAACTTGCAGATTATATTTTTACTTTATATAAACAAAGAAATACCTAGTTATATTTATTATTAGCTACTATTATTATACTGTAATACTTTATCTTTATCGAAGAAAATTTTAACTTATTTTTGTATCACACTTTTATTGCCACAAATGTGATGTAAATCCTATATTTACAAGCAAGCAATAAAAATATTATTATTATTATTATTAATAACTTGCCGCGCTGCATCGCGGTGATCTTGAAACGTTTTTGTGCCCAATTCAAGTCATGTATCAAATCAGGATCTGATCCGGTATTCCGCGGTAATGAAATGAAAAGACAAGACAAACTCATAATTTGCGTGACGGTAGCTACACTTGACGATGACTTGAGCTTGTTGTACAAGATACACAGATCGGATCAGAGGTCAGACAGATCGCGTTTACAACTCTTTTCTCTGAGCGACTGGAAATGCACTGCAGTGTATACGCTGTTTGCAAATTTTTATCACAAGATCGAATATTTCCTGTGTTTTTTCCAGCATTGTTTTTTCTATAAGCAAGTGTAACTCGGCGTATTCAACTCCGAGTAGGTCATGTACTCGATGTATACAAGTCCGAGTAAGCAGTTTTACTCGGAGTATGCAAGTCCGAGTACTCGGACTTGTAAGTCCGACTCAGTTTTGGAACTCGGAGTATGCTGTTGAAGGCACTCTTACATACCTCTGGAGGCCAACTGGGACCAGTCCCAGAGTGCATTTTGAAGCCAACTGTGACTGGTCCTGGAAGCCAACTGTGACTGGTCCTGGAAGCCAACTCACTGGTCCTGGAAGCCAACTGGGACTGGTTCTGGAAGCCAACCAGGACTGGTCCTGGAAGTCAACTGGGACCAGTCCTGGAGACCAACTGGGACCGGTTCCAGAGTGCATTTGGAGCCAACTGGGAGTCCCACCAGTTAGCAGTCCCAGTTGGGGGTTTGAGCTACCCTTACATACCTTGTTGTAATTTCATCTATTTCCAAAATTAATACATGGGTATTGCATAGGGTCATTGAGGTAACCAAAATATCACATGGAGGTAGTTGGGAATCACAAAGTATCATAATACTGTCATATCATGTATGCACGTAAGAACGGCCATGTGTGACGCTAAAAAGAACTGATTGGTATCTTGCCAAATTTTTGGGTTCAGGAGTTTCGTTATCTTAGGCAAAAATCCTCATGCCAAACACAATTTTTCCCTCACATTTTGTAGTTTTAGAGCAAGCAGTGAAAAAATGGACTTCACAAAATTTAACTAGCCACTGGCGGGCCGGCTATTAGTAAATATTTTAACTTCGGGGCTTGTGACTCAAACATGATTTGCTCACCCCTGAGAAACTTTCAGAGGAATCATGTTCAGACCGTTAAAGTTAGCCAAAACTTTTGTATGTTAGACATTTTTTTATTAAAGACTACCTGATGATAAGGAAAGAAAACAGCTGTAAAATATCATTGGGAACTGTCAATGAGTCATTGTGTTACACGGCAAGGGGCCTGGCAGCTACAGCCAGACCAATGGTTGTTGTGCTGTTTCATATCCTAAACTTATAACACAAAGTTTGATCAAATTGAAACTTGTGATATGCAAATGTAATATCAGAGTTTTTGTCATACTTTAAGGTAGAACGCACCTCGGGGACAGATATTCGGACTCTCAAACTTTTACAATTTTTTTCTGATATACCAATTGTGGGGGTTCATTTTAAAGCTCTTGGTGTAAGAAAACTTTTTACCGGCTTAGTTTTTTGAAATTCGAAAATTTTATTTTTCTTCATAGAGTTAACACAGGGATGGCAGCCATTTTGAATTTCAAATATCGATAAATCTTGGGTAATTTGTTTCTCTAGTATCAAAATTTGCACGGTGACCCCCGATTTTTATTCTTGATTTTGTAAGAGAATGGATGAAAGATTCCTTAATGAAAGTTCGAGCAAAAGTTTAAGTCTTTCACTTTCGAGGTGCATACTACCTTAAAGCATCTGGTCTTGTCAAAGTACGCTAGTTAAACATCAGGCAAGCTTAAGGTCCCTCAACAAAATCAGGGCTGTCATATGGTTATCGATCTGAAGCAGACACAATGCAGATCACATGATCGACCTGTTCGACTTTGTCAGAAATTAGAAACATTTTTGCAGGCTAATACCACAGAAAAATTACAAAATTAGTGTGATGACTTTCATGTCACGCACAGGCTTTTTTCTATGAAATATTTGTGGCAAAAATTGCCCGGAAATACAGGAGCAGACTTTGCATACATTGACTCTAGGTAGAGAGACGACAAACTTTCCAGAGGGTTGACTTTGACTCCATTGGAAATAGGTCAAACTGGCAACATGAATATAATTACGCATGTGCAAGAAAACTTCCGGTGACATTGAGGAAAGGGTCTATTACAAACACAGACATCTTATCAAACTATAAGGCACATCGTAACAATAGGGAAGCAGTCTTTCCCAACCAGTGTGTGGAGAGACTGTGCCTTGTCTTACAGCCTTCCTATTTCTCATGGAAAAGAGATGGCACGTGCAGGGTAAGAGGGCACATGTTCTGCTTTAAATCACAGTCCCTCCATGCATCGTAACAATAGGAATCCAAGAATTTCCTAATGGGTGTATGGAGAGACTGTGTTTAAATCAAGTGCAATACCAGAAAAGTATTGTATTATTTGAGAGACTAAATTATCTGTCCCCAAGGACATATTCGTTGGTTGAGCTAAATGTTTTAGCATAACTCCAGTGACAACTGTAGACACAGATCTTCACATAAAGCTGATAAAGCTTATCACTTAACAGTAAGTTCTTACTTTGGAAGGTCTTCCAATTCAAAAAAACCATCACTTGTAATGCCATATTCAGCACCTGTACAAAGATTTAAAAAAACACATAAAATAGTCATGAATTTTTAATGAATTCTCAGCATGTGCAATATATTTCTCTTTACGAAATTATTTCATGAAGCATCCACTTGATTTAACGAGGTGACCCAGGGGCAAAGGTCAATTTTAGCAATTTTTTTTAATTTCAAATTTCGAACCCCTGACACATGGCCTTTCTTTTGGCAAAAATTGTTCGGTCACATCGTACCTGGAAATTCCTCAAATATTATTAAACTTGCAAACTATTAGCTACACTGCGTGCCATTATTTCCCTTTTGTCTCAACGGTCGCGGATTACCGACCACAATATCTTTGATAAACACGCAGAGATTATGTATATATAGTCTTCGCGGTATAATGCGCATGTGCTATCTTCACTTGCTATGCTCAGCGTTCTCAACTCTGCTGGTAACGGTACGGCAAATACCTCCAGCAGACCAAAGCCATCAAAAAAAGCAAACGAGGGCCACAAAAGCAAAAGCAAACCTGAAAAGACGGCAAGGTGCGCAAAGGTTGATTTAAATGTAAAACCGTCCAACTTTGGCTCATACTGTAACTAAGAAAGGCTTAACACTGTGGCTATGCCGCTTATGCCGCTTTAGTCCCTTTTGATTTTTGTCACAGCTCAAAATCATTCTCCTACACCTCAACCCCAACCAGTTTATGATATGACCCATCACAATGTCTGCAAATCTTGACAGACCGAAGTAAAAGTTGACACCAAAGAACACTGGTTTTCAAATCTAATACCTTCTTGATGAAGAGGTAATAAAATGGGTATTCTATGTAAGACACATAAGAGCACATATAAATAAAGTTTGAAAAAATAACACAAGTCAATCTCTCCAATCGTACTGAAGGGCGACAAGTCTGCAGCACAGTGCAAAAGCTAAGAAAATACATTTTTATGACTGACATTTTATGTTGTCACGAGTTACATATGTTCATCTCATCTTGAGGAAGGAAAACTAGCAACTGACGTTACGTTCGCATAGATGTCGGTGCTAACATGAACTTGACAATCACTTCTCACAAAGAACATGCATAAATTGCCGATTGGGAGACAGTTAGGGACTGGTCAGTTTCTTCGGCGGGGGGTGGGGGGGGTGGATGGATTATTTTTTGCTGACGTCAAAAAGTGGCTGACCCCCCATTCAAGCTTTCGAAAACTCATGGCTGCCGAACCCACACCCCCCTCCCCGGTACGCGCGACAAAGGTAAAACAAAAGGTGGAATATAAATTGAATAATTCAGTATGTGTGTATATATATATATATATATATATATATATATATATATATATATATATATATATATATATATATATATATATATATATATATATATATATATATATATATATATATAATTTAAACATTCAGTCATTCTGTGTTTTAATGAAATTGTTGTCATGTCAGTTGTAAGATAGGAACTTAAAAGTGTCAATTCTAAAGTTCGTCATGCTTTTTATATGAATTGCAGATTTCGTAATGATCAATACACTCTGCAAAACAGACTTTCAATTTACAGACATCAAGATATATCTGACATAATATCTCTGATATGTTAATTTACTGCGCCCAAAGGGCGCGCCGAAAAATCTGAAACATCCAGATATCTCTAATATATATACATATCTGATATATGAAAGTCATGTAGCTGAAGGGTATGCTGAAAAATATTGTTTGATATTTTAAAGAAATGCGCCAAAAGGGCGCGCCAAAAAATTTTAAACATACAAGTATTTCAGAGAGAGAGAGAGAGAGATATATATATATATATATATATATATATATATATATATATATATATATATATATATATATATATATATATATATATATATATATATATATATATTATATATATATATATATATATATATATATTGTTATGTAGGTCATTTTCCCCCACACTCATCATGACCTGAGTTCAATTAGTCTAGAACATTCTCAAGGTCACTGCCCTTAATGACCTCACAACCTTGAATTCAATTAGTCATGTTTGGAATGTTCTGGAAATCTACTGAGTTGTGCAAGAGAGATAATTTCAGAACAGTAATTAGCATGTCAATAAAAGTTCTAGATTGCTCTTATATGCTCTTATGTAAGCACATGTGTATAAATAGGCACGTGCACAGCTTGCAGTCAGACTTTTGGGATCGAGTCTCTTGCGTGTTACTTCAAGTCTTTGGAAACTTCAGCAGTAGTAATATTCAAGACTTTTCAAGACCTTCACTGCCACACTGGATTTTTACTGTGGACTTTGTGCAACTTTAAGCCTCCAAGCCAAAGAACTGTTCATTCATCTGACTGACTGTTACAACTCTGAGACTGGAGCTTTGCCGTCCCAGCTGAGATAAGTAATCTGTGCACTTTTACAGTTTGTATTCTATCCCTGACTTAGCAATTAGTTTTATTTTCGTAATAAATTTTGTTTAAACGGAAACTGCTGAGTTCACCCTTTTGTTCGTAACAAAATTGGGGGCTCGTCCAGGATTCGAACATTTTGAGCCGTTTGACAACATTTTGCCAGCCTTTTCAAAACTACTGTATACTGTGAACTCAGCGAAATTTAATCATGGCGGAATTTAAACCAGAGGAAATGGATGACCTTGATCAGGACACATTTGATTCCCTCAGAAAAGACAACCTCATAACACTGGCCAATTTCCTTAAAGTAGAAGTCTAAAGATCTATGCGCAAGAGGAAAATTCAGTACCATATTGCAAAACATTTAGTTGATTTAGGCCAATTTGAGGAATCCACCCTGTAAGATTATGAGCCCGAGTCTACCTCTGAACTCAGAAAATTAGAATTAGAAATGCAGACAAATTTGGAGATCAAGAAACTAGAAAGACAAATGGAAAAAGAAAAAATACAAATGCAGTTAGAAATGGAAGAAAGACAAAAAGAAAAGGAAAGAGAATTAGTAGAGCGCCGACTACAGGTAGAAATGAGACGTTTAGAGCTTGGACAGTCATGTAAATTCTTCCCTTCAGACGGTTTTGACATCACTAAGCATTTCATGTTAGTTGTTCCCCCTTTCCAGGAAAAGGATGTTGATAAATATTTCCTTCATTTTGAGAAAATTTGAGAGTTTGAATTGGCCTAAGGAGTCCTGGTCTATGCCTCTGCAGAGTGCTTTGGTGGGTAAAGCCAGAGAAATTTATATTCAGTTGTCAGTAGACCAGGCTTCAAATTATGATTCTGTGAAGGAATTACTTCTCAAGGGCTATGAGTTGGTGCCAGAAGCTTACCGTCAGAAATTTAGGGATTGTGAGAAGGTGAAAGATCAAACCTATGTTTGCTCGAACAAAAGAACAACTGTTTGATCATTGGTGTTCTTCCGAAAAGGTCAGTCAGAATTATGAAAAATTACGACAACTTGTTTTGATTGAGGAATTTAAAAGGTGCATCCGGAGTGACATCAAGACATTTATCAATGAACAAAAGGCAGATACATTGGAGGTTTGGCCGATGATTATTCATTGACCCATAAATCTTCATTTCTCAGCAAACCGTCCCAGCCCTTTTCATACAGAAACAATGCAGGTAAATTTAACTCCTCCTTTTCATCCAAGAATTTTTCAAAGGACAGTAGGAAATCAAATGACAACAGTTCACAGAGTTCAAGTAACACTCTCACATCATCAGATCCCAAGTCTCAATCTCCTTCTGACAAACAGTTTGGTACACTTTCTTGTAATTATTGTAAGAAAGATGGCCATTTAATGTCAGAGTGTTTCAAATTAAAGAAAATGTGAAGGTCAAAGTGGTCAAAGTGGATCTAAGCCTACTGGCTTTATTTCTTCATCAACTCAATTAGAGTCTAATAATGTGTGCAACACATTTTCTGAGGTTAAACCCCTCTTATCCCCAATTAATGAGGTCAAGGTCAATTCTTCTCAAGATGGCATTATGGGTATTTTCGAACCATTTATTCATGATGGTTTAATATCACTTTCTAGTGATTTTTCTTCCGCTACCCCTGTCAAAATTCTAAGAGATACCGGGGCTTCCCAGTCTCTTTTGTTGGCAGATACCCTGCCGTTTTCTGAAAAGTCATTTTCAGGTTCTAAAGTTCTTATTAAGGGGGTAGATTGCAATGACTACATTCCTGTTCCTCTCCATAATGTCTATTTGTCTTCGGACTTTGTTTCTGGACCTGTGACTTTAGGTATTAGGCCTTTTTTGCCTTTTGAAGGGATTCACCTTCTTCTTGGAAACGACCTTACTGGGGACAAGGTCATTACTAATCCACTTGTGACTGATAATCCTAGTTTAGATCAGAATCCAGAGCCAATAGAGGAAGAAATTCCCGGTCTTTTCCCTTCATGTGCTATTACTCAAGCCATGTCAAAGAAAACGTCTGAGAATCAAAATACTCTCAAAAATGATGTCACAGATGTTGACTTAAATGACACCTTTCTTAGTCAGGTGTTCGACACAGATCATTCCGTTATCCCTCGTGGATTTGAAACTTCCAGTAAAACTTCTGCTGACAAAAGTCAGACATTTTCTAGATCAAATCTCATTGCAGAACAACACAAAGACCCTGATATTTTGTCTTTGTTTGACAGGGTAGAAGATGAAGGTAAAACTTCAGATAGCTCTGTTTCCTATTATACAAAATCTGGTATTCTCATGCGTAAATGGAGACCTCCAGACGTTTTTGTTGATGACGATTGGGCTATAAAATATCAAATTGTGGTTCCAAAGCCCTATCGTGCTGAAATATTGCGCCTGGCCCATGAAACCCCCTGGGCTGGTCATTTAGGTGTCAGGAAAACTTATCATAAAATTCTCAGTCACTTTTATTGGCCTAATCTCAGGCAGGATGTAGCACATTTCTGTGAAAATTGTCACACATGTCAAATGGTAGGAAAGCCAAATCAGACCATTCCAAAGGCCCCTTTACAGCCATTTCCTGCATTTCAAGAACCATTTAGTAGGATACTAATAGACTGTGTTGGGCCCCTACCAAAAACAAAATCAGGAAATGAGTACATGTTGACAATCATGTGTACATCTACTCGGTTCCCAGAAGCCATACCCCTGAGAAATATAAAGACAAAGACTATATATAGTGAGAGCTTTAGTCAAATTTTTCACTTTATTTGGCCTCCCTAAATGTGTCCAGTCTAATCAAGGCTCCAACTTTATGTCTGGTATTTTTCAACAAGTAATGGATCAGCTAGGCATTCAACAGTATAGGTCATCCGCCTATCACCCAGAAAGTCAGGGTGCTCTTGAGCGATTTAATCAAACTTTGAAAAATATGATTAGGACCTACTGTTTTGACACAGAGAAGAAGTGGGATGAAGGAATTCATTTTCTGCTCTTTGCTGTTAGAGAGTCAATTCAAGAGTCTCTTGGTTTTAGCCCATTTGAGCTTGTATTTGGACATACAGTCCATGGCCCACTTAAGCTCTTCAAAGAGAAATTCCTATCAGACGACAATGAGTGTCTGAATATTTTACAATATGTGTCAGATTTTCGTACAAAACTCTCTAAAGCATGTGAATTAGCCAGAGAAAATCTTGAGTCATCTCAGCAGTCAATGAAAATCAAATATGATAAAAAAACCTCAAAATGGAAGTTTGAACCAGGTCAGAAAGTTCTTGTTCTACTTCCGGTTCCTGGCAAACCACTCCATGCTCGTTACTTTGGGCCATACCTAATTGATAAGAAATTGAGTGATTTAAATCACATCATAATAACACCTGACAGGGGAAAACAAAAACAGCTATGTCACATAAATATGCTTAAGCCCTATTTGGATAGGGATAATCCTACTATAACACAGCCTGTCAGTGCAGTCAGCTCTAGCCATTATGAAGATAGTGATAGTGAAACGGACTTGAGTGAAAATACTCTAAATTCAGAAATCCTGGAGAACCTGCAGTCTATAAAGTTGGCACACCTCCAGCCTTCACAACAACAACAGGTGAAAGAACTGCTCCATGCATATAAACACCTGTTTCAAGATGTTCCAACGAGGAAACGTCATCGATCACGACGTTGATGTTGGGGACAGTAAGCCTGTAAAACAACATCCATACAGACTGAATCCAACAAAAGCGAAATATCTCCAGGAAGAAGTCAAATACCTGCTGGACAATGACTTTATTGAACCCAGTAAAAGTAACTGGAGTTTGCCGTGCATACTTGTGCCAAAATCAGATCACAGTTATCGTATGTGCACAGACTACAGGAAAGTGAACACTTTAACAAAGACAGACACTTTCCCAATCCCGAGGATTGATGATTGCATCGATCCAGTGGGAAAAGCCAAGTATGTGACGAAATTTGACTTACTGAAGGGATTTTGGCAAGTCCCTCTGACGGATCATGTTTCTCAAAATCATATATTTTATCCACACAACAAATATCAAATAAGTAAGTACTGTAGTTCTCAAGATATTTGAGTGGACGGACACCTCACAAACGGACATACATACATACATACATACATACATACATACATACATACATACTGACAGTGCACGCCGGACAGATACCCATCCCAATAGCTTCTATAGACTATATTAGTCTATAGAAGCTAATAAACAAGAATTAATTACATTCTAATTAAAGTAAACAAGACTTGCTTAAATCAAGATTTTCGTCATAAAAAAAACAGCATATCTGTCAGGTTATAAAGAATCTTAAGCTGGTTATCTTTTTATCAGTATTTTCATCCAAGCACATTTTAACTTTCACATTAACATTGTAAGTAAGTTCTGTTGAATAAGTTGAGACTGTACGTACTCAGAGAAAGCACACTGAAGAGACAAATGTTTGAAACTTAAGAAGTTCAAGGTCATCAAAAGCATCATGTAACACTTTCATTGCACTGTTTACACAGAGTGCATAATTGCTATAAATAGCACATGAGGAATCTTACAGCCCAGCTTTACCATAAAAACCCTATCACTTTGACCACTCTTTTAATTGACCACTCTATTTTTTTCCTCAAAAAGTAATTTTATTTTATCCTTACCAAGTCAACTATAAATGGAAATTAGAACTTTCTCTATCTCTATTTATTTGACCACCCTATATTGACAAACTATTTTGAACAATTTCTTTTAGATAACATAGAGGGCACAATAAATGAAGGTTCAAAATATGTCAAAGTTGGGATTCAGGAAAGTTGCCTTTACATGTTTTAATCCTCCAAGATGGTAAGCATTTCACTATGAACTGTCAAAAAAAAGTTGCACTTTCTGATAATTCTACACTAAAATTATTTTGGCTTTGATGATTTCCTAATTCATTCAATTATTTAAAATCATATTAATTATTTTTTTTCTGGGTGAATTGATAGGGTTTATACAGTACAAGAATTACATACAATGTAAGTCAAATTTTGATCAAAAATGACAAAAAAAATTCCTTAAAAATACAGATTTGCATATTTCATCACGATTTGAACAAATCTAAGTTGGGTTGTCCCGAGGGACCTGTATATCAAATAACAAAGCTGTCTGACCAGCGGTTATGAAGAAGATTTTTTACCAAAAACGCCTTTTTTGGCATTAATTTGCCTATTTTCAACAATATCAAAAAATTAAAAAACATAGTTTTTCAAAATCATATTTTTCATCTACACAACAAATATCAAATCAGTAAGTACTGCGGTTCTCAAGATATTTGAGTGGACGGACGCCTCACAAATGGACGGACGGACGGACGGACAGAGGGACGGACGGACGGACGGACGGACGGACGGATGGACGGACGTCCAGTCCCCCCCAGGCCAAAGAAACTTACCAGTCCCTTAGTAAACAACTTGAGTCAAGAACAAGTGAATGCCCAACGTTGCGACGTGATCACGCGACGACAGTGCAGCACACAGGTCTTAATCAGATATGTAGACTATTTTACACAAGTTTCAACATCTTCATCTTGACCCTGAACTCTGGTAACTACTGGGAGATTGTAACCGTTGCGACAATAGTATACAGTTAATATGCTGGTTAAATCTTCGATAAATGGCCGAATTAAATCGCTAATTACCCTTTTGTGTTTATTGTGTAAGTACCACCCACTGCTCGCACCAAGCATATTGCCAGTTCAGTGTAAAATTTATTTTCACACAAGCTGCAATCCCAAACATCTTCTGAATTCACAAAACTGACACTGAATATTTCATCTTGGTATTGGTGTAACAAAATTCGCAGAAAATTGTGCACGAGTCGGACTTCTTGGCCACAAAGTGTGACGCATGGGTCCTGTAATATAAAGAATGACCGAGTGGAAAGGTATACACCCATACACTCAGTAAGAGAAGTTAACATGAGGAGGACTAAGCACTGACTGCCCAATTTATTCATTTTCTCTTTTAAATACACAAAATACAGATGTAGGTGCAAATTCACAGGTGCAGTGCCATTACTATGGGTAGCTGCAACAAATTAACATACCGGTATGTATAGAATGTACAGGTCACTACAGGTCAATTCACACAAATTGTCGATTTTCTCAGTTCCGTTTTTGCAGTGCATACATTATATAAGTATAAGTGGCGGCACTTGGACAGATTAGCCTGATTTTTTACCTGTGGATAGTGGATGAATATATCTGAAAGACCTTGTCTCATATTCCTGATAAAAGGCCTGGAAGTGAAGGTATCTTGACAAACATGAAAAAGGACAATAATTTATGCAAAAATTGTCAACTTAACACTTTGAAAGGCTTATTGTGTGAAAACAAAAGTGAATTTCTAAAATCCGGGACACGCTTTTTTGCCCAGTATGTCAATTGCCATAAACAGATCATCAATTACACTTTTTGAGTAAACTAGGGCCAAAGTCCCTGAAGCTACTATAGACATGGATACAAAATTTCCTGATTGTATGAAATTATCTCACTTCATCCTACGGACCTGTAAACCAAATATTAAAGCTATCTGACCAGCGGTTTTGAAAAAATAGCGCCAATGGCACTGGATCACAACTGGCACATTGTAAAACTACTCTATCTCTGGGTGCACCTGTACATTAAATACTAAACGGGTAGGTGCTGCGGCTGTGAAGTTTTTACAGTACACACACCCACACAATCATATCATATACATACAGACAAACTCAAAGACAGGCAATCTCAAACCTATAAGAAGAGTTTTCACTGGCGCATATACTCTTGGCCATATGGGAGTTTGAATGGGTTAGCTCTACATACTGACATAGAGGAGAAGTTGTTGATTGTGCCTGCGCTTCAAACGTTAAAGAATAGCCACCTGGTATTTGTAGCTGACAGCTGGGGAAAAAGTGACATGGGACAAGTATGGATTTTAACTGTAAACAAATTTTATTCAATATATAAACACTGAACAATCAAGCGGGCAATATATTGTAAATGGTTGTTGATGGCAGAAATGTAAGAAGTAAATCCAAAGAGTAATGTAATGAGTAAATAAAATATACTGTAGCCTAATGGTAGTAAGTGTAAAGTAAATATCAACGCTAAATAAAATACTAACAAAAATGTAAATGTACTCTGATTGTAATGGGAAATGATTATAAAAATTGTAGAGTAATCCAAGGGTTAAGTAATCTAAGCGGCTAAAGTCATCACGCTAAGCAAACTTGCGGCAAATGTAAGGATATGCAAATGATAATAAAGTTACATGTACCAACTGTAGAGACATTGAAAGGGGAAGTTCACCAAGGATGATTTTACATATTGTTTAGGAAGTTTCATTATAGGGCTTCATCAAGTCCATGTAATTTGAAGCATGGAAAAAAGCTCCAAGCTTCGGAGCTTGCAACATATGATATGGAAAGGACCATCTTCTGGTGTGTATGGCATTGTCCAGTCACCCAGGCTCAAACCAGGCTGTGCGTATTTACATAACTATTGTTGATACCGAGTATCCTTGCATAAACGATGAATCACGTATAATAAAATGTCCACTGTCAAATTTCTCACTTGTTAGTAGTAAACAGCAGCACAGAATCTGACAGTGGACAGTTCATCATAAGTGATTCATTGTTTGCAAAGGATACTCAGTCTCAACAATAGTTATGTAAATATCCACAGCCTGGTTGATCATGGGTGAGTGGACAATGCCATACCAATCGGAATATGGTTCTTCCATATTATGTGATGGAAGCTCCAAGCCTGGAGCTTTTTGCCATGATTCAAATTACATGGAATTGATGAAGCCCTAAAATCGAAGTTACTGTATTATTTATTGGTTTTGTAAAAACTTGCGAGAGTTATAAATGGCAAAAATAGCTTTTGCGAGGTGAGTGATCACAAAGGTATATATTTCACCCCTTTTGATGCCATAATGCCATGGATTTATGAAGACAGTGTGTGGTAGGTCATCGAACATGAGCAGGTCATTAACATATTTATCATTCAGTTTAAAATCTGTAATGATGGAAATATATAGTTCATCTCCCGGGTGCAGAATTTTATCTAAATCTGCTCTTGTCATAAGGTGCCTTTGTAATGACATACAAAGGGAAATTAATGCATTGCATGTGCACTGTTTGCCTCTGGATCCAATTCTAAATTGTGTACTTCCTTGATGTGTACTACCACGTACCAGAATTAGTTTAAATTGTTGCTGCTATCAACTACACTTTGCTGTTGTATATTATTTAGTACTGCTAACATATGTACTTCTATTGTCTCCATTTTTATCTGGACACAAATTACTTTGTTGGTTTACATTAGGGATTTTAGGTCACACGACATTCGTGTTGAACGTACGCGTTCGATGCAGGTCTAGTCCGAACTTTCGTGTTAATTCTTAAATAGACCAAATAATCAGAGAAAATGAAACTGTAGTGTTGAAGATTATTATTTTAACTTCATTTTAGGAAATTTTCACTTTTGTACTACGATAAATGGCAAAGCAGCACGACTACAAACTCACGCGTACCGGCGATTTTGGCGTCCATTATGAGCGTTGTGCCGTGATCCCAAATGTCCCGCGAAAGAGATCGAATATATACCTCTTTGATAGGCTCTCCGCATGACTTATTCTGATCGCATTACTATTTTTTAGGGGTGGTACGAAAGACGAGATCATTGGCTTCATTTTGAGGGGGCGAACGTTAAAATCGGCCGAGAAAAACTCAATCAATGATCAAACTTTGTGTTTTGTTTGTGTTTTTTTGAAAGAAAATCTTGATTTCCTTAAACGTTCGGCCCAAAAATTAATTTTATGATAAATATTAATTGTAATTCTGCAATAATTACAAGTCTGACGATGCGAAAAATGATGCTTAAGGCCCTTTTTAGCGAGTATGGTTTCACCCAAACTTTACATCCGGGCACTCCCAGGAATCACATACAAGTAATCAGCGCTTCGCCGCATGTCCTGTGTTAGGAGGTCTAAGCTGAGCTGAGTTCCGACGTTCACGATTTTGCAGCTAGATTTGTCTGATTTCTTATTAAACGCAAGGATCTAGAGATATATTTATATACTTTACCCTTTCAAACGTTATCTTGTTCGAAGTAGTTTGATTTCCGGGTGATATTTTTCGATAGACACTGAGAAGTTGTCAAGCCAGCACTGCAGTGTAGGCATACGCATGTGCACCGCACTTTGCCGATACCATACTGAACTGCTCACGTGCACCGCACTTTGCCGATACTATACTGAAATTTTAGTTTCGATCTTTAGTTCCCGAGAAGGGGACTATTTTGGTTCTCTCTGAAGAAAAAGGCCGTAGATTATTAATTTGTTCTTTCCTCATTGATGGTGTTCCGGACTTTGGAAAAGTTGATTTTTATACTGGTTTTTATTTCGGACCGCTGACTTCGAGGGTCTATGGTATTTCCGGGGCAGTGTAATTTTGCATCCAGTTTAATGCAGTTGTTCATTCTATAAATGCGTGTTGCTGTTTTACGGCATAGAAAAAAGGTTGAGAACGAAGGTTTTTTGACTGTTTGGAAAAGTTCTCTGTAATTGTTATAACTCAAAATCTACATTAAACAGACATATTTCATAATCATTTAATAAAAGTTGTAATCACCCCAAAAAAAATTTAAAAAAATTCCGAAGTTCAAATTGAAAAAATATATATATAAATATTTTGTTAAATTTAAATCAAGTTCTAAAATGTCACAGGTATCATTTGATTGTTTACAGGTATTGTTGTTTATTTGTTTACCTTGTAAACATAAATCTAAATAACGTTTTTCATATATGCAAAGTAATATATGATGGAAAATGATTATCATATTTCTGTTGATGTTCACAATACATAATGCATACAGTGATCAATGTCACAGGTATCATTTGATTGTTTACAGGTATTGTTTATTTCTTTACCTTGTAAACAGCATTCTAAATAATAATATTAATTTATAAAAATTAAAAACCATTGAACATTTCATCAGCAATATCCACAAAAAATTTCATCAATTTTCAGTAAGAAATGCATGAGTTATTGCAAAAAGCACTAGAAATTGCAATTCTAGTTTCCTCAAACAATGTTCAATATGGGGTCACCTGGTTGTAATGAAAACTACAGGTGTCTACCATAGCATAATTTCTAAATAGGAAGCTGATTTTTTATCACAACTGGAAGTTGTGATATAGAGGTGGTTTCAACCGGTGTTTGATGTCGTCCATTTCCGTAAACGACAAAAAGTCAAAAACTGCTGAACAGACTGCGTTGATATTTGATACCGATACATAGACTGGTTCCAAGGTTCCAATTCGGAAAAATGGAGCCAAACGGAGCGGCGGTTAGATAGTTTTGGGAAATTTGTAACCCCCCTTTTTAACTAATTGATTTTAGGGGTCTTTCATATATGTAGTTTTGGAATGTACACCAATCCTGCATTGTGGACTGTTTTATGAGTTGTGGAACAGAAATGAGGTTTTGATGAATGTTAGAAATATGCAGGATGACTGATTCGAAGTATAAGAGATTTCTATGCTCTTTTGGGCATCAAAAGCATTAAAAAAAACATATTTCATAGTTTAGATTCTCACTTTTGAGATGACCCTAGGCATTTGTTAAGTAAACATCCTTGAGTCAATATACAGACTTTGACATTCCAGAGATTAAGTATCCACAACCTCACATGTTACAGTCTTTCACTACAATGGTATGGCCCAAACCCATTGTTATCAATGGAGAGTGTGGACCTGTCTACAGGAAATTGGGGTGAACAGGTTAGACAATGACGTTACAAGTTGTAGGTTAGTTATCAAGGTAGCACCAGCATAGAGTCCTGAGCATCTGTCCATGTGTTCTCACAGCAAATTACAGGGAAAAAAATTATTTGAGAAGTTTCTCTCCTTTAAATAGAAGTATATTACAATTTAAAGCTGTCATGGATGGATTGCTCTCAAATGATCTGAAACACAGTTATTGCCCATTAGCAACAGATCTACAGCAAGATTTATGTAAAGTTCATGAACTTACACAAGGTATTAGACAAAAGATGACCATGACTTTGCTACTTTTCAACATTTATTTCAATCAGATTTCCCCAGCTTAGTGTATAATTTTGTAATCTTAATTACTGTCAACTTAGCTTTACTAACTTATTCTAACCTCATTATTCTTACACTAGTGTTATACCTTATAACCACAAAATTTCAAGAGATGCATATATGATTGTCACTTAACAAACAATTTACAAATATGTCTTCTGCTACTTCTCCATATACATATACATGTCTCTTTTCTCATAAAAATGAGCTTAAATTGCAATGTGAAAAATAGTCTTTCAGCTATATGTTGCTCATTGACTTCGTGGTCTGTCTAATTCACAGTGAGTGTGGTTGTTGATAAATGCCGATAATACTAGGCGGTCATTATGTCCAAGTGCCATTGGCGGTATTTTTTAACATAATGACCATAGGTCATTATCACATCTGGAAGTTGTGATATAGGGTTAGCTTCAACCGGTGTCAGACAGACTCAGTGTCCATTTTCCGCAAACGACAAAAAGTCAAAAACCGCTGAACAGACTGCATTGATATTTGATACAGATATTCAGACTGGTTCCAAGGTTCCGATTCCGAAAAATGGAGCCAAACGGAGCAGGGGTTAGATAGTTTTGGGAAATTTCTAACCCCCCTTTAACTAATTGATTTTAGGGGTCTTTCATATATGTAGTTTTGGAATGTACACCAATCCTGCATTATGGACTATTTAATGAGTTGTGGAACAGAAATGAGGTTTTGATGAATGTTAAAAATATGCAGGATGGCTGATTCAAAGTATCAGAGATTTCATGCGCTTTTGGTAATAAAATTGATAAAAAACAACATATTTAATGTTTTAGATTTCTCACATTTGTTATGACCCTTAAGATTACAGACTTGATGACATAACTAGCTGCTGGACCTGTTTACTGGCGCATTGATTTAAAGACAAAGATCGTTTTATTTTGTGATAAGGACGTGTGATTTCGTAAAACATAGTCTATTAGCCTGGAAATGTGATTTTTGCGAATATTGCTTACCCCACTGACAAACAGTGTGGTTTGAAAATGGCTGGAATTCGCTACTTCGGGACTTTGTTTTGTGTGTGCATTTACTGACAAACTCCAAACCCGCAGCACCTACCCATTCAGTATCATGTACAGGTGTACCCAGAGATAGAGTAGTTTCACAATGTGCCAGTTGTGATCAAGTGCCATTGGCGCTATTTTTCAAATTCAACAGGACATATCTCTGCACGTACTGAACCAATTTTCATCAAACAAATCAATTGGTCTTGAAGAGAACTTTCTTTTGATATATAATTTATCATAATTGTAGCTATCTATCAATTTCATGTAAAATCCCTATTTACATGGTACAAGTTACTTTGTTCACCCTTGTTGGTTTCATCAGTTACATGTTTGTTGGTACTATTACTTTGTTGGTTGTTACAGGTGTTACTTTCAAGTGCACTTTCTTTGGTTACATTTAAATTATGACATAGGTTACTTTGATTTACATGATACAGGTTACTATGTTTGCTTTTCTTGACTGTACTTTTATTTGTCATATCATGTGTCATATGTTGAGCCACAATTATACTTGTATTTTCATTGGTTACATTGCACAAGGTCCATTCATGGTCTTTTGATGTAGCAAACTTTGTAGCTTGAGAACTATCCTGTAGAGAGACAAGAAAAAAATTATTCAGTTTATAATAATCAATAAGCATTCAACAATGAAAGTTTACAATTATACTTGTAATCATTAAATAGACATTACATCTATAAATGTACAACAGTGACAAATTATGGAAAAACATCTAAAAAAATATATTAGCAAAACATGACCATAAAAGTGCTTTACATTTACACTTATCAAATGAAAAGTTAAACCACAATGATGAATATTCCTTTCAAATTCAAAAATTTTTCAAACACTTTATGATCTCAACTGTAGCAACAGCTTTCTTGGCATTCAGGAGTTCCTAATTTTACGGATCACAATGTTTTGTATGTTGTTCATGATAGTTTTTACATAGTTTTTAGAAATACTTGTTTAGTTTTTATTACATTAATTATCTGTCTTTTTATGACATTAAAGGGATAGAAATATTTTCATTTCTGGTGGAAAATTTTTGCCACAAGAAATAATTAGGTGACAATTCTAGAAATCTGGTAGCAATATGAAGTATTACTGGTAGCAATATGAATATATTACCACAGATACAGAATTATACTTCTGCAGCATTCAGTCAGTGTTCACAGTATCATGACAACTTATCATACATATACAGTACAAGCTCCTAAAATTATGTGCCACATTTATGCAGTCTTTAAGTCATGAAGCAAATTTTGTTAGCCACACAAATACAAATTTTCCATGCAGAAGTAAGCATTCGGTAGCATAGTGGCAGTGTTGATACAAGTATTGTGGTGTTGTGTCATAGTTGTGATCAAGCAGGCTCAATAGCATCTTCAGCATAAGTATTTTTCTTGAGACAAAAAGGGTTAGGCCAAAATCCTTCAGAACAAGACACAATGATATTGTTCAATTCATTTCCAAATGTTTTTAAGAGTAATAATATTTTTAATGATAATGATAACATTGTAGCCCTGGAACATTTTCATTTGATATTTTGATATGATCAAGAAATGTCTGGTGATGTTCACTATAACATCATTAAACTGGAGGAATCTGCAGAAATATTAAAATCATTCAGAATCACATCATTTCTTGCAAAAGTTAAAGCAGTTTGAAATAGTCCAAATTGATAATTTTAATTGTTTTACTTTTGAATTGTTGCTTTGATGTTAAGTAACCATGCAAAAATTGCAGCTCTAAAATATGATTTGAAATGGATATGCTTACTGCAACTACTGTTGACAATTTCCCTTTGCCGTAACTGTTAATAAAATTTAATTTAAAACTGACAGTCAAGCTAAATGCCGTTAAATTGGAAAGCACAAGTAATTACCTATTACCTCAAGATTGTACCTATTGGACCTCCCTAGGTGGTTTCTTTTGAACCATAATTGTGTACTTAAGGGGTCTTCATTCATGACATCACATAAGATGACCCAGATTTGACCTTTCAGAAAACCTCAAGTTTTTCTCCTTTTTCCTTGTATTATGACTGTTTGTGAAAGTTTCTTTTGAAATAATGGTTTTTACTATCAAACTGAGTAATTGCAGGCCAAATTTTGATACAAGCAAAGTAGGTAAAACTTGGACTAAAAGGACAACCGGTACGCGGGACTCACAGAGGCAAAGCGTCAGTCAGTGTATTCCATGGTCGTTACTAGTACGTCCATGATGTATTGTAGCACGGTCTGTCCACAGTATCGAACAGCAACAATGTTTGCTTCACTACCAGGGAATTTGTAACTTTGTAGAAAGGAGAGTAAAGTGTTTCAATACATTGCAACTTTGTAGGAAGGAGGGTAAATTGTTTCAACACCTTACAACATTTTATTAAAGCTATAGTTTTCTGTTGGGGAGGCATCGTGACATGATTTCATTAGAAGAAAAAACACATAGTATGCAAAGATGCTAGACGTCAATATTTTGCCATTTGTAACTAAGCAGAACAGAGCTATTTTATCGGCTGGCCGTTGATTAACATTATGAAACAATGGTCCTGCGAGCCCAGGGCAGACTTTGTATAACCTTGGCATCAACGTATACGAAAACGATCGAACTTATTTTTACAGTACAGATTCAGACGGTATAAATCATATAGCTTCCATTTAATGACTGTCGAGTTTAAAGCATTGTTCAAAACAGTCGAATTTTAGGCGTTTTCTACACCCGATGAAACCAACAAAAACTGTCCTATCGTCAGATCATGCAGAAACTTGCCCGGCTGACAATTTCCTGAACTTTCAATTTATCTGGAAGCCGAAACTTATTATTGATATACAAAAACAGATCCATAAGCTAACTTTGCTCGCTACTCTCAACGCCAACCACGTGTCCTATTAAGCGGAAACTTGCCTGAGTGACATTTTCCAAACTTAATTATATTAGACAACGTAAACGAATTGGGGTTCCTTCTTGTGGCAGTTCAGAACAACGACAGTTTATACGAAACGATCAAATTTATTTTTACAGTACAGATTAACACGGTACTTCCTTTTAAAAAAGTCGAGTTTCAATCTCTCCTTCTACCTCCATGGTTAAAAACAGTCGGGTTTCAGGCGTTTTTCTACAACCGATCGAACCTACACAACTGTACAACAACATTTCAATAGTATATTAACATCTGACATCTCGAAGTCAACCACGGATCCTATCGAGCAGAAACTTACCCAGCTGACAATTTTCTGAACTGTCAATTTATTTGGAGGTCCAAACCATGGATTTACGAAAATGGATTCATAAGCTATTAACTTTGCTCGCTAGTCTGGACTCCAACCACGACTCCTATCGAGACGATACTTGCCCGGGTGTGTCTTGCAAAACTTTTTACTAGTAATTTAGTTAAGACAATGTAAACGAATAGGGGTCGCTTGGGGCTAAACATGAATGTACAAAAATAAATCCATGTGCTACTGCTCGCTAGCGCGCTATTCACACCATGCACTTACCCGGCTGACATTTTTCTATTCTGTCAATTTATTTTAAACAATATCAATGAATAGGGGTCGATTTTCAGCTAACAATGAATGGAGATGAATGAATGGCCATACACTCAATTTCAACGGCAATATCGCCGTAAACACTTCAACATAATACCGTACCCCTACATTTTCACAGTACATGTCCACAATGCAACTTTAACCTTCTACCCTACCGGTACGTGTATGAACATACAATCGGCCGTGATAAACATTATCAAACAATAGTCCCACAGCCTTCGTATAACCTTGACGTCAGTGTACACGTTGTCTACACGTCACCCACGGTTCCTATCAAGCCGAAACTCACAATGATAAGTTTCTCTTGCATAGTATCAATGTCATTTTGTTGAGGCGGCCTGCAGAAGGAGACTTCAGCATGCAGCATTTCACTGAAAACAGCCCTTTGAAAGAATGGTTACAGTCAACGCAACCATTACTGTCTATGACGCAACACACTATTCACAACCACAATCTCACCTATCATATATATAACAACAATCATGCCCCACACTCTTCTCTATCGCACAATACACGAACAAAATGTCACAAAGCTTCTTTCAAATATAAATAATGATAATTTATACCATACCTTTGTCTTGACCTACGGTAGTGTCTTCTGTTCTCGATTTCAATATCAAAGCCCCTATATTAAGAGTCCTTTGTTCTCTCACTGAACGGGTTGATCACACCGTACACATTTTTGATCCACATACACACACAAAACGAAGTTCCGTTGTAGCGCATTCCGGCCATTTTCAAACTACACTGTTGTCAGTGGGGTAAACAATATTCACAAAAATCACATTTCCAGGCTAATAGACTATGTTTTACGAAATCACACGTTCTTATCACAAAATAAAACGATCTTTGTCTTTAAATCAATGCGCCAGTAAACAGGTCCAGCAGCTAGTTATGTCATCAAGTCAGGTAATAAATGTTAAGGGTCATAACAAAAGTGAGAAATCTAAAACATTAAATCTGTTGTTTTTTATCAATTTTATTACCAAAAGTGCATGAAAATCTCTGATACTCTGAATCAGCCATCCTGCATATTTCTAACATTCATCAAAACCTCATTTCTGTTCCACAACCCATAAAACAGTCCACAATGCAGGATTGGTGTACATTCCAAAACTACATATATGAAAGACCCCTAAAATCAATTAGTTAAAAGGGGGGGTTAGAAATTTCCCAAAACTATCTAACCGCCGCTCCGTTTGGCTCCATTTTTCCGAATTAGAACCTTGGAACCAGTCTGAATATCGGTATTAAATATCAACGCAGTCTGTTCAGCGGTTTTTGACTTTTTGTCATTTACGGAAAATGGACGACATCATACAACGGTTGAAACTACCCCTATATCACAACTTCCAGTTGTGATAAAAATACCGTCAAGGACAGTGTGCTCACATTAGGGGGGTCACAGAAAAAGCAAGTCATTGACAATGACATAGTCCCCACTTGTAATAGGAATATTAGTCTTGATGGGGCAGGGAAATGTGGTCATTAAGAAGTATCACTTGAGAGTGTATGTTGAGATCTATGGGCACATAGGTCTATGTCGTTGTTCCCAATTTGAAACACATGAGGCATGTCTAAGTTATGTTTCTAAATCGGGAAAAAAGATCAGACCTCTAGCTGTATTGGCCAGCCAAGAAATACATATGCGCATAATAAATGAGGTACAAGATGTGACATCTTAAGGTCTAATATCCTATCAAAATTGAAGGGTATAGAACTTGTGGTTACTGAGTTATGCATATATATGTATAATCAAGGTCAAAGGTCATCGAGGTCACATGACATTTTGAAAAAAAAATTGTATTGCTAATTAATCCCTATATGCCAAAAATCAGACCTCTAGTTCTATTCGCTTGCCCAGAATTAGATATGTGCATAATTAATAAGGTAAAGCATGTGTTGTCATAAGGTCTCCCATCCTACTAAATATAAAGGACATAGCACTTGTGGTAACTTATTTATTGACATAAACGTATATTTTAGGTAAAAGGTCATCTAGGTCACATGACATTTTGTCAAAAAATTTCTATCGTATAGTTATCCCTATATACCAAAAATCACACATCCAGCTCTATTGGCTTGCTCAGAATTAGATATGTGCATAATTAATCAGGTACAGTATGTTGCGTCATAAGGTATCCCATCATACCAAATATGAAGGGTGTAGCATTGGGGTTACTGAGTTATGGACAAATATGTATATTTGAGGTCAAAGGTCACCGAGGTCACGTGACGTTTTGTCAAAAAAATTGTATTGCTAAGTTATCCCTATATACCAAGTATTATGTTTTCAACAACCTTCAAATGTACAGTATTATGTTAAAATACGTCATATACAATATGTTGTGTTTCATTAATTTTAACCATCTTGAACTGGTGGTGAAATATGGACTTTACAGGAAAAGGGTTAATGGTGAATGACTGACGATCAACCTATCTGACATCACTGACATCAGAGCTAAAAATATAACATGGCTTTACCTGGTACACTTGGTACAATTGGTTTTCCACCTGTAGCTATCATGATATGAGGAGCAGAGTATTTTTGCCCGTTGACTTCAACAAATTTATCTTCAGTAAATACTGCATGTCCATTGATCCTTTCAACATTACTCTTCTTTAGGTTAGCATCATAGATACCATTCAGTCTTTTGATATAGTCATCACGGGAAGCTTTAATGGATCTGAAAATAAAAGAAGTGTAAATGTGTAGGGTAGCATCAATGACATTCATGCAAAAGTGTAATTTGAAAAGCAGAAACTGCAGGGCCTGTGGGTGTCAGAGTTGTGTCTGGACATTGGTATGGTCAATTGTTATATGAGAATAATGAAGAAGGGCATGATGCTGTGCTCTTGCTCTTCCCCGTTGTGTACATTATAACAAAAATACCATCAAGGACAGTGTGCTAACATTTGGTTTGAATTGGTCCATCAAGAAATATTTAAACCAGAAAAACAAGAATAACAAAAGTAAATACGGTCTGAAACTTGAGTACTGTAGGTCAACTTTAGGAACAGGCTTAGCAGAGGCATGTTTCAACACAGTCCTTCATGGTTTCAGCAGGTCTGCCAATATGTATCAGTTCATAAACAATGACAGGAAATGACTCAAGGTCTGTGGAGTAGCTTGTTTCAGTCACTGGCATGCCACCACTCCTGCACATTTGCAGGATTTTCCCTTTTTCTTACCCCATTTGCATATTTTTGACACTGACATGTTCATTTGAACAACCTCACATCTCAACCCCTGGGTCTACCTGTACACCAAATACAGTGATGGTAGGTGTGGCGCTTTGGGACCTTTTGCATGTGACAGACATTCATCCGCACATACATACATACATACATGTAAAATAGCCGCCTGGGGAGTCTAAAAAAACGTGACCTGCTGGCTAGTCTCACAGATGTAAAGTACTAAATATTGTATTTTCACTGAAGCCTTGCATAATTGGCCAAAAAATGTCTGAAGTAATGGAAAAAACGAATTGAAACTTGCAAAAACACATCCGATAAAACCCAGACGTCGTACTTCCGTAAACAAAAGAACCATACATTATACCTTGCATACATATGTATCATGCCCAATCAGATTGAGCGTTCTTGCGTAGGCTTTCCAACACATAGGAATTTACATAAGATTTGATTTCACTAGATTTAATAATTGCAGTGATTGGCGGAAGTGTCTACATGCCCTCAAACATGCCCAATGTTAATTTTCTCAAACTGCAGACGAAATGGCAACGAAAGTTTGAGCGAGCTACCGGAATTTGGGAAAAAGAAATCTAAACGATACTAAACACTACTTTACTAAAAACAAAAATTAGGCAAAGGTAAACGTTAAAGTGAGTCATGTGTTTTTGAAATGTAACCACCGTATTTTTCTTGTACTGGATTGGGATATTGGCATGTGTTGAAGGGGCTCGAAATTCCCCGTACTGTAGCTCTGCGTACACAGACGTGGTAGCTCACAGGGGCTACTGACTTTTTTTTCAGACAATAAAACATATCAAATTTGATAAATTTTGTTCATTACTACGTACACGATGAGGAGGAAAATACTTTTACTTTGAACAAGAACAACTAACTTTTCACCAAAATTATGAAGAGTGAAACAATGAAGCAAACTTTATTTATCGCCAACTTGAAAATGAAACAGTTTACCTACAACAGTCATGTAAGAATCGATGATACAGGTACATGCAGCTGACAGCATACTACAAATGGAATGCTTGCCTATCTTGGATGCCTACAGTATGTCTGTATTTGGTCTGCTGGAAGCTCATGACTTCATCTAAAAATATTAGCAACTTTCAAAATTTCCTTGGAAAACAGTATCTCAAGGAGCCAACTACAATGTAGCTTATGAAAACAGTGTTACAGCAAGTTGTGCCTGTAGAGAGATTCTTCCAGATTTTTGGTGCTTTCAATCTACAGTATTGATAGAAAGGTCTAAATAACTGAGGCAATAATAGGGAACTTCATATCAGCAATGTCACAAAAAGAACAGGACTTTTATATTGTCTGGGTCACTTCTAGCAGTCATTGTTATATTGATTTATCATCTCATTTATAACCTTGACTGGCAAAAATCCTGTCAAAATAAATGAATAAAAGATACTGCAAAATTTGACCACAGCAATGTAATTTTTTAGTATTTAAAACTATAAATTTGTCAAAACCTTACAAAGAAAAAGTACCCCACAACCTTAATTTTAAAGTCAGCACATTTAATTATTATATTAGGTTTAATTTCGATAGAAAATGAAATCTTGAGAAGAGCAAGAGCAGCATGTTGTGTAAAAGATCCATAAATGTTTTTAAGGCACAATTTGCAAAGATGGAAAACAAAAACGTGTAAAAATTGTTATGGACTAGGTGCAGTCAATAAAAAGTGATGTCCATTTGGTCAAAAAGTATTTTAGAAATGACAGGAAAATTCACAAAAATTACAAAAATTACAGCACTCAAAGGGTTCAAGTGTAGCTTTAAAACATTGGGTCTAATTTTTTTTCATCTCGTTTCTAGCATGTTATTTTTTTTATTTCATTTCCAGTATGTGATTTTTTTTCAGGTCAAATTAATATAGTTACTTTTTCACTTCCTTAGTCCAGTGGTTCTTGATACTGGAGTACAGGTTGACAAAGCCACACATGTTGCCAAGGAAGTATATTTAGCCACTTGTATTCTAAAACTTTTGAAGCAATTTGCTGATTATTGTGATGATCTTTCAGATGCAGATGATGATGATTTTTGTGATGATGATTACTTACGAAAGTAAACTGAAAATATATGCTACAACCCTTAATTTTGATAAATTTTGTTAACATCTCAGCATACAAATTGTATGGAAAATCAGTGCGGCAATATTGGATCATATCTTGAAACAAATTGACATGCATATGTATAACATAGGTCAATGTCCTTGTTCCAACTTTTAAAAAATAGCGTCAATGACACTGTAGCTCCCATCCTGGACTATTTAGTGTTTGTTCTCTGGTCAGATATTTGAACATGTGTGAAAGGGATAAAGTGCATGAAGTGAAAATACTAAAATGTAATGTACTGGAGACAGTGAAATATGTTTAATGTATTTATTCAGAATATAAAACGGAAAAAATACAGAATTAGAAATATCGAATACTATGATACAACCATTAACTCAACAAGTCATTGACAATGACATAGTCCCCACTTGTAATAGGAGTATTAGTCTTGCTGGAGCAGGGAAATGTGGTCATTAAGAAGTATCGCTGGAGTGTATATGTTGACATAGGTCTATGTCCTTGTTCCCAATTTGAAACACATGAGGCATGTCTAAGTTATGGTTCTAAATCGGGAAAAAAGATCAGACCTCTTGCAGTATTGGCCAGCCAAGAAATACATATGCGCATAATAAATGAGGTACAAGATGTGACATCTTAAGGTCTAATATCCTATCAAAATTGGAGGGTATAGAACTTGTGGTTAGTGAGATATGCATATATATGTATAATCGAGGTCAAAGGTCATTGAGGTCACATGACATTTTGAAAAAAAAATTACATTGCTAATTAATCCCTATATGCCAAAAAATCAGACCTCTAGCTCTATTTGCTTGCCCAGAATTAGATGCGTGCATAATTAATGAGGTAAAGCGTGTGTTGTCATAAGGTCTCCTATCCTACTAAATACAAAGGACATAGCACTTGTGGTTACTTATTTATTGACATAAACATATATTTTAGGTAAAAGGTCACATGACATTTGGTCAAAAAATTTCTATCCTATAGTTATCCCTATATACCAAAAATCAGACATCCAGCTCTATTGGCTTGTTCAGAATGAGATATGTGCATAATTAATGTGGTGTCATAAGGTGTCCAATCATACCAAATATGAAGGGTGTAGCACTAGTGGTTACTGAGTTATGGACAAATATGTATATTTGAGGTCAAAGGTCACTGAGGTCATGTGACATTTTGTCAAAATATCTGAGATATCTGCGTGAACGGATGGACTCACGGATGGACGAACAGACGGACATGACCCAATCTATAAGCCCACTGGACTTCATCCGTGGGGACTTAAATTGTGTCACTGCATCCTTTTTGCAATATGAATACGATGAGAAACTAAATTTTTATTTTTAGTTGCCTTATACATGGGAGTCTATGGAGATCTGCCTTATACATGGGAGTCTATGGACGTGTAAACTAAAAATATGCAAATTTCACCACAATTTGCCCAAATTTGGGAAAGGTCACTCCTATGCACTTCCATACCAAGTTTCAAATCAATCGGACTTGTGGTTTCAGAGAAGAAGATTTTTTGACCAAAAATGGGAGATAATTACAAAAAAATTCATGAAAAATAGCAAGTCAAACATACATTGTACTGACCCAAGATGTGCACAATCATTTCAGGTCAGCCCAAAGTACTTACATGCTAATTTTTCATGTAATCTGCTCAGTGGTTATTGAGTTTTTCAATTTTGACTGTTTTTACATTTTTTCACTTAATTTGCATATTTTTGGAAATGACAACTTCATTTGAAGAAAATCTCATCTACAGCCCATCATCCATGTACACACCAAATATCAAGATGAAATGTGCAGCGGTTTTGGAGTTTTTGATGTTGACGGACAGACATACAGACTTACATACATACAGTTCCCTAGCCTATAAGAATAGCTTCCATTGCCATATATACATATGGCTATGGGAGGTAAAAATCGGTTGTGACATGCCTGAGTTATGGCTAAGGACATGAAAAAATTGTAACAAAATGGCCGCCATGTGGCCATATTGGATCATATTGTGAAACAAATTGACGTGCATATGTATGACACGGTCAATGTCCTTGTACCAACTTTGAATAAAATCGGTTGAGACGTGCCTGAGTTATGGCTTAGGACACGAAAAAATTGTAACAAAGTGGCTGCCGTGTCGCCATATTGGATCACATCATGAAACAAATTGACATGCATATGTATAACATAGGTCAATATCCTTGTACCTACTTTAAATAAAATAGGTTGAGATATGCTTGGGTTATGGCTCTCTAAATGAAAAAATAGTGTCAACGACACTTTGCCTGGTCACATTTGGTTACATGTGGCAAGCCAAAATGAGTGTATACATGATATTCAACACACTTCTATTTACCTATTAAATTATTTACCTATTTACTTCTATTTAGCTTGTGATATTCATAATCAAGTGCATTTGAACAAATTTTGATACACCGTCAATTGAAGTATGGAATGGTTGGCAACTTGCAACTGTTGATCACACACACTTACACAATACCATGCAACCTAGTACATCATAACTAGTGATATCAAAGTGAGACTTGAGTGGACACCGTGGGTCATCAGTATGTATTAGGGAGATGGTGCAGTGGCAGATTGTGAGATTTTCAGAAGAGTACTTTCAGAATGTGCTTTGGAATACAATTCAGAATAACATTCAGACACTCACTATGTGAGATAATATTCTGTATATTCCAGAAGAGTACTTTAACCCTTTTCCTGCCAAGTCGGTGAAAATCCGCTTGAAATTCGGTGTAGCCAGAATCTAAGCACTGGTGACCGTTATTCTCCCAACCCGGTGGAAATCGGGCCCTTTTTGGGTACCCCCTTTCCTGCCAAGTCGACGGCACTACGTTTTGCTATCCCCTGTGCGTTTAGGGGTCATCCGAGGAGAGGTTTTCTGACAAGGAACGCCTTTTCCCCTCGAAATGGGTTTGCAGGGAGTCGATAGACAGGGAAAGGTGCAGAAACCTGTCCGCCAGTCCCCCACACCCGAGGGGGGCTGGTTTTTTTTACCGCTTTTTAGCGGACTTGGCAGGATAGCATGGTGACGTTTTCTGGCGGAGTTGGACGTACTTGGCTGCCTGGCACTATAGAGATTGCTGCCGAACTTGACCAACTCGGCAATGCTAATCTAGAAGGCTACCTCTTGCAAACGACTTGGCAGATATGCCGATGGTGCGAGACGAAAGTCACTTATTCAGTTGTGCGTGACTGAAAATGAGAACGTATTTTTGACGGGACGGCTCGACTTGTTCCTCCGATGGAACGGATATGAACGACTCGGAAATACCATTACAAACTGGTGTCCGACGTACTAAGCTGGGCTTCAGCTCTGCAAGTTCAAGCCAGGCAACGTCCTTCACCGCCTTGGCCGTGCCATTCAATGGACGTAGCTTTGGATTTTTTATTTATTTCATCGTCCGAAGTATTGGCTCTGGTTTGCAGGCAAACGTATCCTCTTGCCGACGCATTAGTAACTACGTACGCTGTTTGCGTACAGAGAATTCAAAAGGTGACATAAGGTCAATATGCTACGGGGATACCGCCTGCAGTTAGCAGGGACTGCTTTTGTTATGCAAACCAGCTAGCAGTACAATATGGCTGCCAGGCATGTGGACACGTCCATGGCTAGAACAATGGAAGCATATTGCGTTGCACCCGTGCATCGCAAAAGTGAACTGAAGACTTGGGTGTAGTGACTGGTTATCACTGGTTAGCTGCAGCCCAAGCCATGTCGGTACAAACCCGTACCTGACTGAGGACCACTCGATTAAGTCAGTAATGAACGGTAACACTCGTAAGCCAACTCCCAACTGAGCTGGCTAAACTACGTTGAGCTGTGCTTCAATGGCTCAGTCATGTCGTTAATACAACGGCAAAAACGTAGTTTTTGTGCTACACTACCAAGTCGTTTAAGGTACGTATTCAATTGACCCTACCCTGGGGAAACAGGACAGGTTTGACGGTGCTTCTGCACCCCTAGCACGACCCTCAGGGTCTCTGACTAACAGACGAGAAAGGTGATGTTTGTGCCTAGCGGACGTGCATAATACTGAAGGAGTTTATTTCCGAAAAAATAAACATGAAACGGCAATAAAATGACGCACTCCCAGGGGCAAACAAAGCCGGTGACCTCAATTTTTTTCTGCAGCAACCCTTGAGCTCCTTCCCCTGTCTACGGGCATGTAGAAATTATCGAAGTCTAACACGTATAAGTATGGCTAAAACTACCCTGAAAATGGGCGATTTCTGCTAAAATGCCTGGCAGGATAACATGCAGGAGAGCCAATCTTTTGCAGGCACATATTATGGGGCGGTTTTCTACTGACTTGGGAGAATAACGGACAAGGGCGCTCGGCAGGAAAAGGGTTAAGAATGTGCTTTGGAATTAACCAAACTTACTAAACTTTTACCATAGTTATGCTATAGGGTAACAAGTCATTGACAATGACATAGTCCCCACTTGTAATAGGAGTATTAGTCTTGATGGGGCAGGGAAATGAGGTCATTAAGAAGTATCACTAAAGTGTATACGTTCAGATCTATGGACACATAGGTCTATGTCGTTGTTCCCAATTTGAAACACATGAGGCATGTCTAAGTTATGTTTCTAAATCGGGAAAAAAGATCAGACCTCTAATAGTATTGGCAAGCCAAGAAATACATATGTGCATAACAAATGAGGTACAAGATGTGACATCTTAAGGTCTATTATCCTATCAAAATTGAAGCGTAAAGAACTTGTGGTTACTGAGTTATGCATATATATATATACATATTCAAGGTCAAAGGTCATCAAGGTCACGTGACATTTTGAAAATAAAACATTGTATTGCTAATTAATCCATATATGCCAAAATTCAGACCTGTAGCTCTATTGGCTTGCCCACAATTATATATGGGCATAATTAACGAGGTAAAGCATGTGATGTCATAAGGTCTCCCATCCTACTAAATATAAAGGACATAGCACTTGTGGTTACTTATTTATTGACATAATCGTGTATTTTAGGTAAAAGGTTATCGAGGTCACATGACATTTTGTCAAAAAATTTCTATCCTATAGTCTATCCCTATATACTAAAAATCATATATTTACCTCTATTGGCTTGCTCAAAATTAGATATGCACATAATTAATGAGGTACAATATGTGGCATCATAAGGTGTCCAATCATACCATATATGAAGGGTGTAGCACTTGTGGTTCCTGAGTTATGGACAAATATGTATATTTGAGGTCAAAGGTCACCGAGGTCATGTGACATTTTGTCAAAAAAATTGTATTGCTAAGTTATCCCTACATACCAATAATCAGACCTCCAGCTCTATTGGCTCGCTCAAAATTAGATATGCACATAATTAATGAGGTTCAATATGTGGCATCATAAGGTGTCCCATCATACCAAATATGAAGGGTGTAGCATTAGAGATTACTGAGTTATGGACAAATATGTATATTTGAGGTCAAAGGTCACCAAGGTCACATGACATTTTGTCAAAAAAAAATTGTATTGCTAAGTTATCCATATATACCAAAAATCAGACCTCTAGCTCCATTGGCTTGCTCAAAATTAGATATGCACATAATTAATGAGGTACAATATGTGGCGTCATAGGGTGTCCCATCATACCATATATGAAAGGTTTAGCACTTGTGGTAACTGAGTTATGGACAAAAATGTATATTCGGGGTCAAAGGTCACCAAGGTCACGTGACATTTTGTCAAAGCGTCTGAGATATCTGCGTGAACGGATGGACTCACATGGATGGACTAACAGACTGACATGACCCAATCTATGAGCCCACTGGACTTTATCTGTGGGGACTAAAAACCGTGTCACTGCATCCTTTTTGCAATATGAATACGATGAGAAACTAAATTTTTATTTTTCTTGGCCTTATACATGGGAGTCTATGGACTGCCTTATACATGGGAGTCTATGGACTGCCTTATACATGGGAGTCTATGGACTTCCTTATACATGGGAGTCTATGGACTGCCTTATACATGGGAGTCTATGGACTGCCTTATACATGGGAGTCTATGGAGGTGAAAACTAAAAAGTCCTCTAACTCGGCCAAATTTGATTGCATTGTGAAACAAATCGACGTGCACCTGTAAGAGGTAGAGTACTATCCTTGTACCAAGTTTGAACGAAATCGCTCCAGGCGTCTCTGAGATATCTGCGTGAAAAGACAAACGGACGCACGGACACACGTATGGACGGACGGACGGACGCACGGACGGACGGAGGGACATGACCAAACCTATAAGTCCCCCCGGACGGTGTCCGTGGGGACTAATTAAGTATGTGTACAGTCACATCAAATTTGGTTCAATATTTCTTGAGATATAGCCCTATGGCAAAAAAGTCATAAAATATGCAAATGAGCAATTAATTAATAAGCCACACCCACCAAAATCTAATCAGATCTAAGTCTCATCATGATAATACCAAATACCAAATTGCATGACATTGGACCTAAGGGTTCTTTAGTTATGAGTGGAACAAAATCTGTCTACGGACGGACGGACGGACGGACGGACGGACGGACGGACAGACGGACACACACACAGACATTGTGGCAACATAGGACACCTTTGGTGCTTCGCACCACGGTGTCCAAAAATCAGCCATACCAAACTGAACGTGTCCCTTATAATATTGTAATGCATAAAATTAATGTAGACAATATTTGGTCTCTCTTTAATGGGAAATTTTAATGTCTTAATGTCTGTCTCTTTAATGTCTTTAATCTCTTTAATGTCTTTCACCTTCCACTGTTAAAGTGTATGTCCCGCATAAATTCAAAGTTAATTTTGCTTAAAATGAGCCATGCTATATGATTTTGCCACCCCTACTTTATCAAATAAATGCATCACCCCAATGAAACGACGCGGTTAAATATTATTAAAATGCGATATGTTGTGCGACTTTGAAGTTAGCTGCCATTCGGGTCGTTTCAAAATTCGCGGGCATTGCCACCGGAAATGACGTAACTAATAGAATGTACGAGTGAGTGTGTTCACCTCGGCCATAGCAAATGCTTACCGCTGTGGCTTCAACATGGTGAGAAGTTACGCCTTTGGTGGCTGAAGTAACTGCAGCCATTGTCAGTTTATTGCATTTTTGGATAATGTATTAGCCGCATTTGACAAAATTACAAGAAAGGGTCGGAAAAGAGGCATTCAGACAAGCGTTTTCTGCGGTGCACATTTTCGAGTGCCGTGACTTAGAATAAACACGGTTCGGAAGCCAGATGTACGGTAAGATAGACTTTAATTCCTGGAGTTACTACATCGATAATGTAATCGCAATGCCGTACCAGTACGACCATTGCCACCAGAAAGCTTCGTGTGTATCATCATCAACTGTGGACAAGAGCGAGAACAGCAGCAAGACTGCGACAGGTTGCCCAAAACATGTCAAGGATGCGGGGGCCGCGGAGAAGTATGGCCGTGTTCACATCCCCCAAGACTGATCGCCGATTCAGATGCTTTACGAAAGTGATTGTAAATAAATAAATGAATACAAGTACTAGATCTCATGCATGTGTGACTCTATAATTAGTAACGTTAGGAGATATCTAATTTTATATTCCTAAAAAGTTTACGTAGTGATTGACTGACTCTTTGCTAGACTGAACGATAGGTTGTGTATAATACAGCACGGCGCTGCCAGTAACAGTGACACAACGTGTAGCATGCAAAGAAGTTTATACTGTTGACGAAGCAGTCGCGTTGTCGTCATCTGTTCCCTTCTGCTTGACTAAGTCTCCCCTAAAATATTTTAGCTTCTTTGAGAATTTCGCAGTCATGAAACAATGAACACTGTGCTTTATATCGCTGACACTTAATCAAGAAAAAAAACTGCGGAAGAGTAGCTGATCACTCCGTCACAGAAATGGCCGGCTGAGCCGCCCGGCCTCGGGTGCCAGTGTGCCCGATATTTACATCATGTCAATTTAAATTTATCTCTTCCCGAGAATTTGGCTAGACATGTCTTTACGGTCACATATTTTTAAAAGTGCCAATGTTCATGTGAGGTTTTATAACGCCAAACTGAAGATTTTGCGGCGAGAATACTACCTTTGGTGTTTATGCTAACATGACCCTCAGCCTGTTCCACTTCCAGCTGTCGATGGGAAAGATGTGTGTTATGAACGGTGGACAATTTTCAACTTGATCTCTACTACATTTAGCTACAAGCGTACATGGTGTAATTCAAATTTTCATATACAGATTTTGAACGAGGCAATTTGTGTTGAGAAGTAATAATAAGGTGGGATGGCAACTCCAGACTTATATTTCTATTTTGTTAGCTTGCGGTTGTGTGTACGGTAGTGCACTGGTGTGTTTGACTGTGGTCACGGTGGGCTTGTCACTGACGCGACGCGACGGTCAACAAGAGTTCCGCTCTTGTTCTCGTTTAGGTTAAGGTTCCGACTGTTGAAATTTGCAGGCCTGTAAATTCTGAACAGCTTTGTCATATCTTCTGTGAGGATGATATTCTCAGTTGCACTGCTTTCACTCATGAAATTATCACTATCTCCATAGTCAATGCACGAAGTCACCATCACCCATTCTATTAGTGACGTCACAGCTACATGTACTTGCGCCAAAACGGGGCGAGCTCGGCAATTTCCGGAAAATGTCGCCATGATGGAAATCGAAAAGTGCAACTTTTCCCGTGTTTTCGTCGAAATAACATAATACAACCGTCTAAAAACCGCTCAAATAAGCTTCAGTTTGTGTGTAAATGTTTGTTTTATTAATACCAATTTCATTGACAACCAGAACTATAGTATATGCCCCAAGTCAAACGAAAAAGTCTCAAAATGTGGCAGGACTCACACTTTAATGAAGCTGCTACACCTACATGAAAATTGTATGTCCCATACTGCCACCAAGTTAAACAAGCATTGCAGTGACATAGACAAATGAGGAAATTTCCAAACACAAACATATAGCAAGAAGCCTGAAGCATCAGATATGTACATCTGTTTTAACCCTTTCACCCCCAGTTCCCTGTATACAGGTCCAACTTTACCATAGAAAACAATGGATTTGGGACAAACCATGGCGGTGAAAGGGTTAAAGATATTCTAACCAACTTTCAAAGCATCAAACCAGGGATTTGTGTGGAAGCCATTACTGGATATCACTGCCATTACATAAGAAATTCCATAAATATACAATATGACAATGGAAAAAACCAAATCCTTTCAAATCAAAGTTGGAACATTTTTTTCACACAAAATTGTCATATTTACATCTACAGTTGTAAGATTTTGTAACTTCTAACCTGACCTTGTTGGATTAAAGGCGGGGCCTCCCTTTAAAAGGACGCTAAGGTATGGCGGCGTTCACTGTGTAAGTGGACACCAAACAAGCAACACGTGGGCACACGCTCCAGAAAATGCCACTTTTTAGTTTTCACGGCCGCAAAAACACAGACAGACTGCCAAACGGTCAGCATGAAGTTGCTGCCGATCGAACTCTGTGGTTATATTCAAAGTCTAACGCAACTGGAAGACAATTTTTTAGGAAATTCGAGCGTTTGTAGTGGGGAATCAATGACCGTTGGCTGTTTGAACCGACCGTCAATCAAAAGCTTGCATAAACTCTGTTTACAGGATTAGCAAAATGTGACAAAAGGTTGAGATCAATTTGTGTAATTAATGTTATAGAAATCAAACATCATACTAGCCATTTGTTTGACTGGGAGGAGAACTCCACTAATGCGAGAACCTGGGATTGAAAAGTGCGGCTTTAAGCAGCAAAGTTTACTGACCATACAGATGACCACTTATCATGAATATACTTATATTGTCCTGCATCTTGAAAATGAAAGACTGGTTGTATACAAGATCTGTACATCAAACTTCTTTAGATTCACTCATAGCGACATCCATGCAACACTACACAACACAAAAACCCTACAGGGAAAAGTAATCATTGTTTTCTTCCAGTGCAACTGGTGCATCCACTTTTGGAATAACTTATAAAACCAATATGTCACAAGGGTGATGTCACTGAGATCAACTTAAGAATTTTAACTGTGGTGAACTTGACTATTCCTTTCAAATCCTGACCTGACTTGGAATCTTCAACTGAAATGCAGTGCATTGTAAAATGTGTGCACAAAGACATGGGGGTGGACCAGTTGATATCGGAGGCGGGGGGTGGGGGTCTGAAGATTGATGAGGTAGCATTATTTTCAACCTGATCCACTGTACAGTATTTTTTGTCACTTCTCCACCTTTTCTTTTAGTCAAGCCTTTTCTGGCAGATTCGTTTTTCACTGACATTTGCTTGGAATCTTATTTTTTCTGAAAATCTTCCACATCCCCCCATCAGGATATCAAATGAAATGCTCACAAAATCACCACATTATGTATTCTTAGTTCCTGCAGGTATAAAATCGCTGAAAATCAGAAAATCTTTTCACAAATATTTATTAATTTTGTTCATATCAACACAACATGAATGAGTTATGGAATCAATTCTGTGGACTATTTCTGTAAGTTTTTTCCATTAAAAAAATTAGGAAGCTTCATAAAAATAGGAAATTGAAGAAGTTTCTTTGAAAATTTAATATGTCATATGAAGATAAACCCTACTGACCTATATACCAAACATCAAAGATATCAAATGAGCCGTTTTTGAGAAGTACATTTTTTGACCAAAAATGACAAAAATTGCCCCAAAAATTCAAAATTCCAAATTTCATAAGAATTTTAATACATCACATTTTGATCAACCTTATCAGGGAAAGACACTAAGGGTTGCCCGATTGCCCGGGGCAAGTGAAAGTCGCGTTCGGGCAAGTGAACCTCCGATGCCACTGCCCGATGGGACAAGTGAAAAAAATAATACCAAGAAATTTAATTCACAAAAGTGATTTTCGGATGAGGGAACACGGACTTAAACAACATAAAATAATCATATTATGTCATTGTGAACATATCCATGAGATTTTTCATAAAATTGCATGAAGAGTTGACGAAAAGAATCATGTAATCGCTTTCAATAAAATGCAGTTCAAACAATACCATCGGTTAAATACTGTACGCTGATTTTGAATATGAAAAAGCTGTTCAGCTGGTGGTACGTTCACCAAAGTTCATTGCAATGACTGTGAGGTTACGATGTCTCACAATATGTCGATACGGTAAAAAAACGAAACACAAAGTGGTTTTTGTGCTTTGTATGAACTTTTATAATGATGTAAAAATAAAGTCCAGTGGTGGTTTGAATACAGCTGAAACGCATCAGTCACAGACTTCGTCATTCATCAAGTCGGTGGCATGTTCAAAGCTGCAGGCTGAACAATGTTAACTTGTTGAGTGACAGTGAGTGGCATTGTGGCAAGACCGCATGCACTGAAAGTCATGAGTAAGCTTTGGTGTCAACGGGTCCAGTCTTTGAATTTTCAATGAACACTGACTTAATTTTCAGGCCAATAAGTGTCCGTGGCGACCAACCTCTCTGTTTGTGAATTTTCCCATTCTAAAATGACTGTCAAGAAGCAATTGGAGCGAGTTTGACATCAAGAAATTCAGCTTTCAAGACACATTGAAAACCACTGATGCCTTAGGTTGTTGGTTCAAAGCCCGCTTGAAATGGACCGGGATCAGGATTAGTGCCAAGTTTGGGTGGGCGTTTTGGGGCATGGCTCTGCATAATGAGTCTGTTGGCAACGGTTGCGATCGTTTGCATTATCTGTGTAATCTGTTTGCTCTCAAATCACACTCAGGCTCGGACTAATATAGATACGTACAACCTTCGTTTCCCGGTTCGTTTCAGTTATGCCATGGCAATACTCGAAAGAAAAAAGAAAGAAAGAAAACAAGGAAGGAAAAGGAACACGTCAGGAAAATGGTAGGAAATAGGTAAACGGCGACGTCATGACCGATCGCAAAAAATAAAGGAAATTCACGGAAGGGTCGAGACTTCCGTGAATCTCGTGTGTCACAATATCTGTAATAGCGATCGCGGTCAGTTGCTCAGTTGCTTGGCGGCGGGGTGATATTGAAAAATTATCACGAGTTATGTTTATTTTCGGAGCAATTGCAAGTTTTGCTCGAAACGTTTTTGTTAACCTTCAACTGGAATCAATAACAGACTGGGTTCCTCTCCGTCTTTCTTTCTACCTCCATGATTATTGAAGGAATTAAAGTCCAGCTTTTGCCGAAATATTATTACGATGTAGCGCGGAATCAATGAGCTGTCCTCAGACACGCGTATCCTAAAGCGTTTACAAGATTGGGTGATGGCGCGTGAACTGAAAGATAGAATGTTTCAACTGTTCCAATATCTTACAAATTTTTGTTAAATTCTCATCACAGAAGTCCAAATGTTACTGGGATAATCGGTATGTCAAAACCTTACTAGTACCAGCCCTCCGAACACGACATGTCATTTCCACGTGTAAAAATACGTGTACATACGGCTGTTTTCGGGGCCAGCATATATATCCAAAACAACTGTTCAGTAGCCTACCGTCACGTTCGGCCGTAGATTTTGAAGGGGGAGTTGTTAAAAACGTGGATCTCTTCGACTGACAATAATTAAATTGATCATGGAGGCTACCGCCGTGTTTTGATGGTTATTTTCGTTGCCATTCTCAGTGCAAACTACGGACTCTGCTTACGCGCTTTTCGCTAGAAAACATCGTACTACGGGTAAGCTTACTGACTAGTCCTCTTGCTAAGTCACGTCTGAAAATGGTTCACTTTCGTGACGTCATTGCACCATAAACGCTAGCAAAAGAGTTGATGGCAACACAAAGTTTTCATCCTTCGCCCGCTGATATAACTCAAAGTTTACATACAGTTTGTTTACATCGTAATTGTTCTCGTATGCACAGCAAATGTTTGACCAGTTTACTCCTCTGCGCGTCACCGAATGATTGACAATTGTTTGAATCATGGAACGACTGTCTCCAGAGGGCCATTCCCTTTGTTCAGAAAGCGATTTTTCCCCCTAATCGTCGTAGTTTTAAAAAACTTTGTGAAACTTTGCAGATACCTGTATGGCCTAGGTGTTTATGAAACAGTCTATGTTGATGGTATGCCAATAATATATGTTTGAGAATCGTTTAGGCCGATTTTCATGGAGCGGTCTACCTAGGTATTGCCAGTTGTCACTCAAGCGCCATTATGAATTTTCAATAAGTTAGGGGCCTTTTATACCCGCACACCCGTTTAAATTCTATTTAGTCTGTGCATGAGCATTAAAAAGACCACCTAGGTTATTAGAAAAACAAAGGATACTGGTATAGTGCACTGGTAATCCAATCTTCATAGGGTTCGTGTATGATATCAGCGCAGTAAAAACATGACAAAGAAGTACATTATTTTTCAGAAGCTTCAAAACATTCCTTTATAGCTACATATTTTTTCCTTCTGTATAGATCAGTCAAAACCTTTAACTGCAAAAATACCTTGAAGGTACAATTAAAGTGGCTGTTATTATTTGTATATTAAGCCCCAAGAAAGTAAACATACAAACATATGACCTATTAGAATTTTTTCTATGAATATGAAAGCCCCACTAGCTGTAAATCTTGAAATTTGTTGACCTAAAAGAGGCTTCCTATTTTCTCTGGTTTTCTTTAGATTCTACCCATTTACAGGATATAGTCTTTTACAGCTTTACAAAACATTCTTTAGTGAAAAATTTCACGAGTAAATTTACATTTCAACCATTATTTTGATTTCCCACCATACTACAAAAAACAAAGCATTTTTGTCCCAGTTGAAAACATTCAACACTTATGCATTACATTGGACTACTCTGTTGTTTCCATGAATATTCAAATGCATATATGCATGGTGTACACTGTTTTTGTTATATTTGCATGGGGTGCCATTTTACGTTTGGGCACACATTTATTATTTTTCTTGTTCAAAATTGCACATGCATTCTCACTGGGCAGTTAATAATACTTGTTGAATTGAACCCCTCAAAGAGCACATTCCCAAAAGCTTGTTTTAGTTCAGAAGTAAAGAATGCTAAATGATACAGCTAGTGGGGCTTTAATAATTAATTAAATAAATATGAGCCATCCAGCACTCTCAGAAATGTGAGGAGAACCCTGTAAGAATGTCTGACATTTTCTCATGATAACATGATAATTTTCAAAATAAAGTGCGTGAAAATTTTCAAACACGTAAATTATACTGGGCAAGTGGTTTTCCAATTCTGGCAAGTGAACCAAACCCCCCACTTGCCCGAAGGGCAAGTGAATAAAAAAATAAGTGTCTTTCCCTGCTGATGAACCTGTATACCAAATACCAAAGGCATCAGATGAGTAGTTTTTGGAGAAAAAAAATTTTTGACCACAAATTTGGAAAATTGCCCCAAAATTACAAATACTGAAAATACACTACAATTTTTACAAACTTGACTGAGGTCATCCCGAGGAACATGGATACCATTTTTCAAAGCAATCGGACATGCTGTTTCAGAAAAAAGATTTTTTTACTAAAACCTGAAAAAAATTACCCAAAAATACAAACACATAGATATCATCCACACATGTACTCACCTAATTTAGAATACCTAAAGGAACCTACATACCAAGTTTCAACCAAATCTGACCAACGGTTACTAAGTTTTAGCAGTTTGCAGGATTTTCCTTCTTTACCTCATTTGCATATTTTTGACATGTTCATTTGAACAAATTCACACGAACAAATTCACACAAACAAATTCATATCTCTACCCCTGGGTGCACTTGTACAACAAATACTAAGCTGGTAGCTGCTGCGGTTTAGGAGTTTTTGATCTGGACGGACTAACAGACATGCATACATACTTACATACATACATGTACACACTTACATACACACAGACGACATATAAATGAGATGCAAATGAAATGATTCACCTTATACAATAAGCTCTCTTTGGTATACTAAATGAGAGCTAAAAATGCTAAGACTAAGGATGACAGGAGTAAAATTTCAGTTCAATTAGTGTGTTGGTTCTAGGGAAGAAGATTGTTAAAGATTAAATAGGTATTTTTCAAACATACAATATGGTGGCCAAGGTAATGTGACTGCATGCAATTTTATTTGCAAATTCTTAAGGCCTTAGCTCATGCTTGTTATATACAAAATTTCAAATTGACTAGACCCCTAGGTCTTCTGGAGGAGCCATTTTTAGGTTTTTGGACAATCCAATATGGCAACCAGGTCACGCGACCAATGAAAATTTCAAGGGTCAGGTGCACCAGTACTAATTGACACCTATTATCCCTGCAAGTTTGAGAAGCTCTTGTTCAGTCGTTTAAGAGATCTAGGTTGACAAAGAAATGGCACAAGAAGAAAGAAGAAAGGAAGACAAATAGTAGAACTTGAGCAATAACAATAGGGGCCCAGCCCTTAGGCTTGGGCCCCTAATGATTGGTTAATACATGGTAAATTGCTATAAACACAGAAGTACTGGTACACAAAACACAGTCAAATCCATGAAAGAAAGATACATAGGTGGACTTCTTGCAAAAAAGAAAATGATGTAAGGGTTAGGCTTACTACAAAATGATTATCCAACACACTTTGCTTTGACTGTAAATGGAATTCACAACATGAACCAAACAGGTTTTCGCAAACACAGACACACACTAGCATTAACACAAAGATAAATTCAGACTTTGACAGTAGAACCCAAAGTAGCACTTACTTCCATGAAAAATTTGCCTCTCCTGTTAGATTGAATCCATAACTTTTATGGTCATGTAACAATTCTGCATGCATAGCAGTATTGAACATAACCTTCTTTGGAACACAGCCAACATTGACCTGTAAAAATAAACAATTTTGCTTACATGAAGTAAAACATAAATTCCTTACAACATGGATGTACATAATAATAATAATAATCAAGAATATTTATAACGCGCCTAATCTCAAAGGGAGCCCTAGGCAAAGTGCAAGCAGCTTCATTGGGCCCAAGCAGTTGCAAACACTGGCAAAAGGTACCAGAATGATAATCAATAATCATATAATGCAATAAGGTGCTTCATCCTATCAAATTTTTATATCTAATCGCTCGAAGTTGTACGGTTCTGTGAAAAACACGAGTATACGATGACGTCAAAAAGAGAAAACTTCCACGGGATTTTACATTTATCACATGAACAGTCTTCTTATTTTTCTTTGATGTGGATGGATCAAAATTATTGTAAAAAATTGCTTTCATTAAATGAGTAAAGCGGCCCATCACCCAGGAGATGTGCAAATGATTACAGGTTCATTCACAAATTCTATTTAGCTGAAATTTTGATACATCAAATGGTATCTCCAACAATCAGACATAAGGATTCGGTCATGTGCGCGTGTCAATCATTGTCTCGCGCTGGACAGTGCCAAGGCAAGTTGGCCATTGGCAGAATTAGGTTTCGCTGCGCTAGCGACAGATAGCCATAGTATTTTGAGTTATTTAGAATATTTACGATTATATTTATGAAGTTAATACAATGACACCATCGAAACAGTACTTATTATTTTTAGAGATGCCATGGCTTTTAAAATATCACAAGTTAACGATCTTGGCAAGCCCGAAAGATTCCGATCGATGACACAGAGTGTACGCGGTTGCAGTGGGGACAGCACTGCCCCCAGGCACTGCCGTCACCGGTCTCCGCCGGTGGCCATCTCGGTCGTCAATGTTTTTCATCTTACGGACTGTGTTGTTTGCTGTGAAACATAATATTGCCCATAGGTACATCCTAATTTTGTTACTTGACACAAACTCTGTTCACTGTTCCGTTGTGAGTGTTGTCCCAATCAACTTTCGAAATACATCAGCTTCTACAGCACTGCACTGCAGAGTTGTGGCTACATCGACATCTTATGTCTTCACTACAGCCTTACGCTGCACATTTGATTCAGATTGAGAAACAACGGAATAATTTGTGTGATGAAGGAAATTTATCGTTGTTCATCGAATGACTTTTTGCTTGTGCTTTCTGTGTATCTTTCCTGAAGATTATACAGATATTAAGGTAGCTTTCCACATTTACTGGGTATTTTATGTCGAAAACACGGCAAGTTGTTTTTTCCCTTAAAAGTTTTTCTGTAATATTGATCTTAATGTGTGAAGAATATCTTGGTCTGAACGTTTCTGTTTCTGGCTGAAATTTTGCGATAAAAATTTACAAGAGGAACAGATGCATGTTTTTGCGTTTTAAGACTACCGCAAAGTCTTGATTGCACGCGACCAGGGATTAAGCTAAGCGGCAGCGCCACTGTATTGTCACACACATTTGGACAACATCTGCTGTGAAAATCCCATTGACACCTACCGTAACTGTGTGTGTCAAGATCATCGTCACTGATCGTGTGTATGCGTTGCGATCAGGCACAGAATGGTGGATCGTACGTTTTTTTCACAGGGGTGGCCGCTCCCAAAAGATGGCAACTTCTGAGTATTAGTGACACAAGGAGACCAGATATGACATTTTTGACGATTTATTTCAGGTGAGTACTGATCACAAATAGCAGCATATATCGAGTGTTACAATCTAAAGCATGAGTAATGGCAGGACCTGTAGTTATTATCAAGTAAAAGTGATAAAAAGTCACGGTTAAGTTTGCTTGTCAGAGATCGCCCACCCATTGATGTTTTGTGACTTGCTGGGACTGTGTTTCAATGATCATAGGGGCAGACAGTAGTTTTGATCAGAATCCTACATTTGGCAGTGTAATAATCCGAGTCAGACAAGTTGTGTCGGCAAGCCGTGTATTTGTAGTTGCTTTGTCACATACCAACTGTTTTACTTGAGACACTTTTGCGCGTTTGAAAAAGCATCCGGAGCATTGATTGGAGGCCACATAGCTTAGTGATGGTGACTACATGAATAGGGCTGTTCAGTTTACGTCACTGTTCTGTCATCAATATGCAAAAATAAATATTTGTCTACATTTTTAGATTGCGGTTTTGAAAATTACGCATGCAAAAATGACGAAAACACATCTTAGTAGGCGACTGCTAGTGTAACAATGAATTGTAAAAGGCATTATTCACGACTCAGAGTACACGCTGCAAAAACGGCCATGGATGTATGCAACATTGATAAAATTTGTCTAAATTTCAAGCTGCGTGTCCGATGTCGCGCGCATACAGCTATATTATAGAAATAACGGGTGACGCGCTGACCATTAACGTTTATTTGTGGGGAAGGGCGAGAGGAAAGCCAAAAATTAACTTAATTTGGCTTTCCTCGAGCCCGCGCCCACAAATAAATGTTAACAGTCAGAGCGGAGTCTGTTATTTCCATTATATTATCATCGAACCCAAGAAAACCATCAAAATTTCCGAAAATTTCAGCAGTGAACGACAACTGGGCCCCAGAAACTGAGCAATACGCGATGCACTGTCACGCGCGCTGTAAAAAATTGGCAAATCCGGAGATGTTTTCAGAAAAAAGTGTTTCAACTTGACCTACAAGTACTCCATTTTATTTTGTGATTGATTATGATTTACGTATGAGCTGTAAAGTTACAATACTTTGAGTTGTTAATCTTATTATTCATATTCACGGGCATGTAAACAAACCATTACTGTGTATTTGTGGTCAGTCATGTGGTTCAGCTCGCCCAATCAAAATGTGACGGGCAGGGCATGGTAATATAATTAGTAACAAACCTGTCACCGTGAACAGGGCTATACGGTGACGTACCTGTACATGTTCAGCATCCAAGGCAGAGACAGAAACAGCATCGTGAAAGGAAGAAAATGAAAGAGGGGTCATCGAGGTCCAAAACAACCATACCTTGTAAGAGATAAACTGTGAATATCAGACAAAGGATCATACTACATGTACAGCCAAACTTTAACGCCAATGGCCGATTATTTGTCGTCCGTTGAGAGCATTTGTAACGATACCGATGACACAGTTTTGGGACAGCCCTCGACAAGAACAGCGGTTCAGATAATATGATGTTCTTGTCATTAAGTTCAAGTTTTCTCAAATTCTCTCCCTTGACTTTGTTACCGCTGACTGGCATTTGGCTATGTCAGCCAAAATGACTCGAGAAATGGTCTTCACCTCAGAAATGTTGTGAAGAGTGAAAGCAATTGTCTTAGAAATGCTCGGAGTTGAGTAGTGAGTGTTAATCTGTTTTCAAGGCGCGTGAAATTCGAAAAAAATAGCAGCTGACTGAATCACAGCATGGAGGCCTTTTTTACCCTCATGATCAGAGACACTGCCAATGTATATCTACAAATAAATGCAGGTTCTTTTTAGTTGTGGTGTCAACTGATTGATATTCAATTCGCTATGTTACTCATTAATCAGGATCGCTCAATCAGAATCTTCCGTGGCAACGAACCCTTTTTGAGATTGAATGCTGACACACCATTACATTATATTTATGCTTGTGTATAGAGGGCATAGATATGCTTTAGCAGTACCAACAGTTAGCTTGAACAGTTAAAGGGAAACCTAAGTCCAGCGACTTTGACAGTTTATCCCTTCCAAAATCACCCTTGAGTAAAATGCAGCTCAAATTTGCAACATAATTGCACGCGCTGACGACTACGGCACGACGAAAAGAGAACTTGAAGTAGACGACATTTATGGAAATGAGCCCGGAATTCCATGGGCGCGAAAGGGCTCATGGGAGAAGCGTGCGTGACGTCATCGGCGATACAGACAATTGTAGTTTGCAGCTGGAGGAGTACTGTGAAGAGTTCAGCGCGTTCGTAAGACGACTATGGAGAGTTCGGACAGCGATGTTTCTGACATCGAGTATTACTTTTCCCTGACTGAAATCAAACCATACTAATTTGAACCTGTCCAAGATATATAATAATTAGAAAGCATCTCAAAACATCGTTCATATCTTGGTTGCTTGCGTTTTGTGTATGATTCAGCGGAGGGAGTCACTGTGCTTGTACAGACCCCGAACTGGATTGGAGACACTGAGTGACTCTGCGATCCTTCAACACTACGTTTCTAAAACATAGTTTTCTGTATCAGTCGCTTAAAATTAATTTTTGGTTCGTGAATGATACGGAATGATTGACTGACCGTGTAAGTCGAGCTTGGCCAGATCTTTAAGGTTGCGAAATCTCCGATACGTATCAGAAAATATTTATTCGTGATTTGACAAATCTATTATAGTGTCGTCTGTTTTTCGAAGCTGGTGTCGAACTTAGGAAGTCGGACTTACTCAGATCTACAAAGTGATGAAATCGCCGATATAATGAATATTTGCCCGCTATTTAAAAAAATAGTATCGTCTTAAAGCTTGTTGTAAGGAATGTGTTTCATACAAGACCAGCCCAAACTCCCGATGATTTCCGATATGTCCTCTGTTCAAGTCCCGATCGCCAAGTAAAAATGTTTACATGTAAAGAATGTAATTTGTGCAAGGGCCTCCCGAGTTCCGATGATATGCAATCGGCCCTCTCGACGAAGTCCCGTGTGGACATTTAATGGAAAAAATGCTTTACATGTAAAAAATGTATTTCGTGCATTAATAAATCTAATAATGTAAAACATATAGTATTCTTGACTTCCGGCCATGGATGCTATTTTTGAACTAAGAGTCGGACAGAGGTATTCGGGTGGTCAGATCTGTTAGTGGTGAAATCTCTGATATACATCGGTTATTTACCCACGATTTGACAAAGTATCGTCTAGTATCAGAGTTACAGTCCTAAGTCGCCAATATTTATCGGATAAATATCCGTGATTTCGTAGACCCGGCACCACACAGTGCAAGTAAATCTAGGATCGTCTGGTATCGATATTAGCCTAGGAGTTCCGGCGCAATTGATATTTATCGGGTAAATATAATATTCGCGATTTCTCACACCCGGCGTGCCGAGACACAGTAGGCAAAAAGTCATTCCAATATCTTGTAATATCAATATTACAAGGTATAGTCTCGAAATTGCCTATATTTATTGGTTATATATCGGAGATGTGGCAGACCCGGGATGTCAAGATTAGAGATGCTTTGTGTAGTTTCGTCTTCGGATTTTAGAGTCCTGAAATCGCCAATATTAATATTTATCTGGTTAAAACCGGCGACAGTAGGCTGACTCAGCATGTCAAGATACGAACCGCATTGTGTAGTATCGTCTTGTATCGGTATCAGAATCCCGAAATCCCTTATAAAACAATCATCCTGAAAGAATTAGAATATAACGTTGTATCTTTTACAGATTTTAAAACTCGCCCGACTTTCTTTAGCCACTGTCTTCGAAAAAGCTGTTCTGTGGGAAGACGGTAAAAGCTGACTCCGTTTGTTCTTCACTGAGTGATTTTTGCACTCAACTGAACAACAGTTAACTATTTTTTATGCTACTGAGCATTAAAGAGTCGTAACGTGCAGAACTGCACTCCTGGAGTCATAGACTCCAATGCTTTGGTAGGCTGTCACACACGTTCATGTATCGCCGATGACGTCACGCACGCACCTCCCATGAGCCCTTTCGTGCCCATGGGATTCCGAGCTCATTTCCATAAATGTCGTCTACTTCAATGTCTCTTTTCGTCGCTCCGTAGTGGTAGGCGCGTGCAATTATGTTGCAAATATGAGCTGCATTTTATTCAAGGTTGATTTTGGAAGGGATGAACGGTCAATGTCGGTGGACTTAGGTTTCCCTTTAATACTCTGTCTACATCTTTAATACAGCTAATGCGTCATAATTATGCATAATCCCTTCCTGGGCACTCCTCAAGTTTTAGTCACTGTGTACATTGTGCTCTGAGAGGGGGCATCGCTCCCCAAAAATTGCTCTTTTTAGCCTTATTTTAACCGCTGACACTGATTACAATGAGTGAAAATACTGTTTGGGTTAAAACATTGATAGCACTAATCTTGTTTTGGTGTTTATCTGTCAAGTAAATTGTCTATGGCCATTCATATAAAGGAAAAACCAAACCAATTTACTAAATCGCCTTTTTCTCAGTTCGACATTTTGTCACTTTGCAGCACACTCAAAAGAGTTTAACTTGTGAATGCGAGAACGGAAGTCCACCAGATTTTCACAGATGTTTTTCAAATAGGTTGTCTCTCAAACCATGTCTCAGTATTTTAATGTAGGTCTTTAGAGTCAAGTTATCGCTGATTAATTAAACGGCATTGTGAGACTAATCGGTTGATAAACTTTGATTCAGCACTGTGAAAGGTCACAAACAGAGAAAATTACCTGAAATATACAAATTTGGGGGTTTCCCAACACTTTGAGCAGAAAATTTATCCAATAACATCCCTCGGGACTTTATACCAAATTACAAAGCTATCAAACAAGTAATTTTGAGAACGTTTTCTTGACCAAAAATGACAATATTGTCTTAAAAATACAAATTTGTATATTTCACAACAATTTCCACATTTCTAACTATTGTCATCTCTGTACGTCTGTGTATCAAATATAACAGGGGTTTTAAAAAGAAAATACTGTTTAAGATTTTTTGACAAAAATTGAAAAATTGCTCCAAAATAGTAATTTTCCCAATTTTGTCATAATTTCAACAAATTACAAGAGTAACACCCTCGCAAAGATCCAACCCAAATTTGAGAGCAATTGGGCTGGCGGTTTCAGAGAAGAAGAATTTTACTGAAAATGAGAAAAATCACCCAAAAATTCAGCAAAAATACAAAATTAAGGATATCTTCACAATGTTCATAAGACTGTATAAGGTTCACCTGAGGTACTTGCACACAAATTTTCAAAGCAATCAAAACAGTGGTTCTTGAGTTATTAATTCTTGACCATTTTCACATTTTGTAAGCTCATTCACATAATTTTGGCAATTCAGACTTCATTTGAACAAAATCCCATCTATAGCCAAGGATGCATAAACATACCAAATACCAAGCTGAAACAATGTCTTCTCACAGTGTAGTGACTGTATCGGCTTTGACACACACAACATGTGAGGTTTTTGTTTAGGCGAGTCACACAGAGTACTTGCGGTATTTGCCGGTGTGAAAGAAGTAGTGCACGGCTCAGTAGATGCTCTATCAAATGATGGCTCATTGGCTTTCTTCAGGTGCATCCTGTTGCGTCTGTATGTGGCTTCTGGCGTTTCCACTTCATACGATCTTTCATCTTACCGACGAGAAACAACTGCTTTACACCATTCCTTCTGACCGAGGGTAAACGGCTTCATGCGGACAACATCTCCTTCGTCTAAAGGTTTCAGGTCACGAGCATTTCTGTTGTAGTACATTGCCTGTCTCAGCTGTTTCTGCTACATATTTCCTCTCTCTTGTGCTGGGTTTACAGCTCTTGGCTGAAGCAAGTTAGCTTTTGTGGGCAACAATGTTCTGGTTCTTCGGTTCATCAAACGTTGAACTGGACTTGAACTCATCCCTTGTGTTGGTGTGTTGCGCTGGTCCAAAAATGCAAGGTATCTATCACTATGTGCCTTTTCAGATTTCCTCAGTATGTTTTTTGCTTTCTTAACAGCTGATTCGACTTTTCATTTGCTTTGCTATGATGCGGACTAATGGTCACATGGTCAAAGTCCCATTTCTTTGCAAAGGCTGCAAATTCGTCAGAGATATATTGTGGGCCATTGTCTGATACAAGTGTCTCAGATATCCCATGACGTGCAAAATGATATTTCGTTGCTCGAGATCTGATTACTGTTGCAGACTTGGTATTAGGCAACTTGTCAAACTCATAGTACTCACTGTAATAATCAACAGTTACCAGGTACTCTTCATTCCTGAAAGTAAACAAATCAGACGCCACCTTTTGCCATGGACGGTGAGGAATTTCATGGCTCATCAATGTTTCCTTGGGCTGTGAAGTTTCAAACAAGTGACAAATTTCACATGATGAGATGTGATTCTTGAGGTCAGAGGTCAGTCCTGGCCAGTATAGACATTCCCGAGCTCTGCGTAGACAACCATCTATTCCAATATGGGATGAATGGATGCGTTTCATCATATCACCTCTTAGATTCAGAGGTATGACGACTCTCTCCCCTCTAAAAATGAGACCATCTTGAACAGATAATTCATCTCTCAGGTTAAAGTATGGTGAGACCTGTGCAGGAATCTGGTTTTTGTTTTCAGGCCACCCTTGTAGTATCACACTTCTCAGCATTTGCAGAGATTCATCTCACTCTGTAGCATTGCGGATCTGTGTCAGACGCTCTTGTCGTATTGGCAGGAAACTTACCATGTTGACTTTGTCGAACACAGTTTCCTTGGTAGTAGCTGAGGGTACGGTAGGTACGCTCTTGACAGCGTATCTGCAAGATATATCCTCTGCCTTTTTTGTAGACAATGTTCACATCATAGTTCTGCAAACGAATCATCATGCGTTGCGATCTTCTCAGAGCTCTGTGCAGCGCTTTCTTTTGTATCATTTCTAATGGCTTATGGTCACTATATACTATGGTATGACGGCCATACGTGTAATCATGAAACTTCTCTAGGGCGTAGACAACTGCCAACATTTCCTTTTCAATTTGTGCATACCTGACTTCAGCCACTGTCAAGGCTCTGCTGGCATATGCGATGGGTCATCCTTCTTGCATAATTGCCGCACCAAGACCAGATTGGCTGCTGTCACACTGTATTTCTAGGTGCTTTGCAGGATCATACCGTAGTACGCTAACACTGGTGTAGAAGTTATCAGCGACTTGAGTTGAGTGAATGCTTGTTCCTGCTTCTCACTCCAGTGCCATTCAGTATCAATATGAGTCCGCTGTCTGATGGGCTTCATCACATCTGATAAATGTGGGAGGAAGCGGCTTAGGTAGTTTACCATTCCATTGAGTCGCTGAACATCTGTGGTGTTCTCAGGTCTGGGCATTTTAGTGATTGCCTCAATCTTTGCTGGATCAGCTTTCAAGCCCTCTTTGGTCAACAAATGTCCATGAAAGGGAGTCGTTGGACATCACAGTTCAAAAAAATACCGTCAATGACGCTGTACCTTCTCTAATGTGTGGCCAGGTCAGGTAATTGGTTGTTGGCATGAGTTGTTGGTAAATAGTTGATGATGTAGGGGCATGAGGTGGGATATGGACCCAAAGAACCCAAAAGATGATTAAATACATCAATCAAAAAAACTCTAAGCTACAGTATAAACTGCCTAAGATAGTTCAATGTGGAAAAAAGTTAAACAATTCAGAAATAAGAATTAACAGTCCAAAATAGTAATGACGCACTTCCCTACTGACCTGAGTGCATGTGAAATACACAACCTGGCATCTGTAAATTAAATGTATACCAAGTGATCATTTCCAGTCACTTTTAACTGTTTTTAATGGATTTTCCAAAGAGTCCTGTGGAAATGATGAAAAACGCTTATCTGGTCTTGTGTTTGTATAACCTCATGGCTGATAATTGTCATAGTATTGAAAAAAAATTGAAAGTGAAGAAATTACGTTTTTAATAGGCATATTTTCCTTGAAATACATGACCGTGTAAAGAATATATGCTAAAAGTGTTTAAGAGTAAATTTCTTTTCAAAAATAATTTAATTTGTGACCAAAGGATTTTTATTCTTTGAGTTTACAAATTCGAACATTGCAATTTGTTCAATCATCTTGTGCAGTGCAAAATTTATAAAATGACTGAAAAACAAAAAAAATTGGCAGAATTACAGTCTTTGTGATGTAAAATTATGGGGTGACATCACGATAACTGTTAATCTGTTTGAAGTACTAATATACTATAATTTAAAAAAGAAAAATTCATGCAGAAACGGTAAAATATATTGTCAGCAATGTAGTGTTAATTTTGACTTGACATCAAAATATGCCTTTGCAATATATAGGGCGAAATATCAGCCATGTTGAGCAAAATCCACACAACAGCATTGATCCTTTTCTAATTTGCTTTGATTTGCTTATGTTATCCTTGTATGACAGTCAGTACAATATGGAACTTGAACACAACACAGTGAATAAGTATGCTGTAAATGAAATGGTGTGGCTGCATCCACATGCAGCAATAGGAGTGCCTTTGTCTCTCACCCCTCATTTCCAACCTGTCCCATCCTGAAAAATAGTTTGGTCTTATATTTATAATGTTAATAATTTCTGTATTTGTTAAATGTGCGCATCTCAAAAACTTTTGATAATAAACATTTTCATTGTTTTTTATAGCTGACCAATCAGTTAACCTGTTTATTTTGAATATTTGCGCATTTTTCCTCAGTATTTGACATTTTCTGAATACCTTCTTATTCAGTTTGTCATTTTCTAAAAGTTTAAATGCTCCATTGTGTGGTCAAGCTTTCCACAAGCATCAAATGTGGTACTTCATATAGGAGGGTCTGCCTCTAGAGGGCGGGCATCATGAACACTCCTGTGTTTGTTGGTTAATTCCTCCACGTAAACTTCTGATTGTACTGTAAACATTGAACATGGCCGACGTCCGATTTTCCTGTCTAAAACTTTCACTCATTTTCGTTCATATGACTCTGAAACTCCAGGAAACGATTGGGAAGAAAGGGTTATCTTGAAATATTGAGGTACTCGCCGATATTTTGCAAAATTAAATGAGAAAAAATGCAAGGAAAATGCCGACAGGCTTACACAATGATAGTTTTCAGACTCGGAGGCATATGATCATCTCTGCAGATTATGCAACAGCCCAGATCACGTGAGGCCATGAGGGGATATCCACGCAACTCAGTACCAAACACTAGCGCTCACAGAGTGAGCAAACACAAAGTGAGTACCCCTAACGTCAGCTCAGTAGTCTGTAATAGATTGTCGTCAACTAAGAAACCTTGGAGAAAGGCTTAACACTGTGGCTATGCCGCTAAGTCCCTTTTGATTTTTGTCACAGCTCAAATCGTTCTCCCACACCTCAACCTGAGCCACGAACACCCCCACCAGTTTATGATATGACCCATCACAATGGCATGACGTCAACGGATCTTGACAGACGGAAGTCTTGACGACGGAAGTTCTTGACAGCAGCATATTGGTTTTCAACTCTAATACCTTCTCTGTCTATAAATAGACACGAGAAGGTAAAAATCTGGGTTCAGGCTGATTCCCTTCTCTCGACATCTGAGTAGGAGCTTCTCCAAGTTGGGATCATGGTCAGGATCGCTTGTACCCATGACAAGAATATCATCTGCGATGCAAAACACTCAAGGCAAACTCTCTAGAGCTTGGTTTAACCTCTTCTGGAAAATCTCACTGGAGACCTTCAGACTGAAAGTTAGTCTGAGCCAACGATATCTACCGAATGGCGTGATGAAGGTAGTTACAATGTAACAGACTAGACTCCTCATCAAGGACTAAGTGCCAATACGCTGATGTCAGATCAACTTTCGTGAACACTTTAGCGTTGGACAACTCTGGCAGGAGTTCATCCAAAGTAGGTAGCTGGTATCTTTACCGCTTCAGGGCTTCATTGAGAGCTTTTGGATCAAGACAGATTCTGATTTCACCAGAACTTTTGATAGTTGTGACAAACTGGCTGGTCCATGCAGTAGGCTGGTCTACTGTGGTCAATACCCCAAGTTTGGTAAGGCGATCAAGTTCTGCCTTTAATCGTTTTCTCACCGAGACTGGTCCTGATCTGGCCGGCAAAGTGATGGGTACTATATCTGGGTCAACATGCAGGTGTACCTCACCTTCTAGTTTTCCGGGCTTATTGTTGAATACATCTGGATATCTATTAAGTATTTCGTCCGTGTTGTTAGCTCTTACAGAGTTGACTTGTTTGAAATTTTCTCTGTGTACAGATAGTAATTTCATCTGTTCAGTCGCACGGAGACCAAGTAATGGAGTTATAGGTTTTCCTCGACTATGACAAACTCCACTGAGTAATTCTTGCCTACTTTCGGGTTGCGCACTTTCAGACGAGATGTGCCCAACTGTTTCAGTTGTGCCGTTCCACATGACAAGTGTATTTTCACAGGACTTCATCTCTGGTTCTTTGAGGTACTTTGCAGGCCAAATATTTACTGTAGCTCCACAGTCCAGCTGGAAGTTTACTGGCTTCCCGTTGACAATGATTCCAGCATGAGCTTCTTTATCGTTAGTGCTGACTGCATTTACTTTAACAGTGCTCACCCACTCAGGCTGATCAGAGTCACTGGTTCCATCAGTTTCATGAACAGTGTGCATCCTGTGTGACTTGTTACATTTCTTCGCAAAGTGGTTTCCACCCTTGCAAGACTTGCATGTCTTACCCCAAGCTGGACATCTTGTCTTCTCTAAGACATGAGAGTAGCCACAGAATTTACATTCAGCAACTCTTTTGACTTCTGAGTTTTCTTTCTTGTTTCCTTCCCTCTTCATGGGATGTTTGAGTTTCTTTTTGATCTTCACTTTGTTTATGGGTAAGACTCTGCTGTTCACTCATAGTTTTCATCTGTGAGTTTGTCACTTCAGCACTTCGGCATGTGTCAATGGCTTTGCTCAAAGTAAGTTTCCGTTCTTGCAGGAGACGTTTTCTGGTAGCGGTCTCTCATACGCCAACAACAATTTGGTCTCTGATGAGCAAATCATGCAAACACTGACAGAAATTGCACGATCGGGCGAGATTTCTCAGAGCAGTGACGTAAGCATCAATAGTTTCTCCTGCCTCTTGAACTTGTTTGTTGAACAAATACCGCTCGTAGGTTTCATTGGTCTGTCCAATGAAATGATCATCAAACTTCTTCATGGCAATGGCAGTACCAAGCAGAGTTTTGTTTTTATCAGGTCCATAATGAAAACTGTTGTATATTTTGAGCGATTCTGGGCCAATCGAGTGTAGAAACAAAGCAAGCTTATATGCTGAAGCCTGACTATCTAGCTGTGTAATGATACTATCGTATTCCTCCGAGTCTAAAACCCCGCCTGTTTATAACGCCCCCCAGGATTATTTTATCGATTTGTAATTGGTCGTTAGTTCGTTTATAACGCCCCCAGGGGGGTACACTCATATTCTGACAGGAACAATAGAGCCATTGTCATGTAATGAGACAAGGATATCCACGACACCTACGTTGCTTATCAAAGTCACAAACAAGTGCAAAAGTGAAGTATCAAACCTCAAAACAAGCACACTATTAAAAATTACAAATGACCTCAAAAGAGGGATAAAGCACACTATTGTTTGGTGTTGGAACGTGTCAATCGGGAACGGTTCTATCGTTCCTGGCGATGCAATTCCACTTGGATTTCGCTACGTAAATGAACATTAAAAGAGTTGGATTTTTGAACGTCTCGATCTAGTACAATGCCATCTTTTCGTCACTGTCATTTTGCTAACGTCAAAATAAGCAGATTTTTGAACATCTTGATCAAGTACGAATCGAATATTTTGATGCCATTTGGCTACCATAACATGAACCACAGTCCTAGTCGGGTTTTTGAATGTGTCGATCAAGTACGATTTGCTCATTTCACGTGGTGAAAAAATCATTCCTTTCCATGGGTATTGCGAATGTGCTCGATGGAACTCAAGACAACATGATTTCTGAGGAGATTCCGGCACTCGATGACGACTTATCAAATGAAGCCCTGGGACTCGTGTTTGATGACGAGGGGGAAGATGACGATATAGACTTCGATGGGTTTGACTTCGATGAAGAGAACAATTGTATCGACAAACGCGACATCCGAAGTTTCTTCCGCGCATGAACTGAAAATACTTTGAATTTCTTTCTTTATGTTTTATCAATTTTGTACATTTTTTTTCTCATGTTCTAAATGTATTTATTGTTTGAACGGCATTTCTTGCTTGTGTGTGTCCTTTTCCTTAACTAGTCCCGGCAATGAGTAGGCGATAGTGTAACAGATTTTCAAGATTATGCATGCTTTCGAAGTCTTGCGAGGGAAAAATACCCAACTTCATAAATGGCCCTATACACATACAGTTTGAACAAAAACGTGCATGTTCGTACCATTCCGAACAGATGATCATAGATGACTGAATTCCACATCAAGAGACATTTCGTTCATTGATACAAATAAAAAAAAACTTCAAAGTTTTATTGCCAAAAATTCAATTCATCAAATTGTAAGCATATTGGCGTAGCAATCTTTCGTCTCGGCCAGCCGGCTGATGCTTCAACACTTTATCAGTTCGAGCCTAGCGCCTGCCTTTTCGTAAGATCACATTTCGTTTCGAGATACGGTTAGACTTTTTGAAACAACCGTAGGAGCAAATTAATAAAACTCACAACGTATAATTGATCATTTATTTTAAGGAGTATGCTAATTGAAAATCATAAATAGAAAACATCGGACGGACACCGTGCACATGTGCTGAACAGAATTTTACCCTGACCTCATGCACTGACACCTTTGACCTATTGCGTGAATTGACCAATCACAGCCGGCGGAACTTTAGGGACTTTCCCTTTACTCCTTGTCTGACCTTTGCGGCCATGCTATGCATTGCATTGGGGAGCTAGCTACTACTGGAGCGTACTTGTTGCAACAAAGTATCGTGGTGATTATCTATACACGAAATACGAAGATTTATTGCTATCGTATTTTTTAGCAAAAGAGGGTATGGCAACTACGCTAAATTTCAAAACTTGTCGATCTCCATTAATATATACTGTACAGATTTGACTGTCAGTATAGACACAGCATGGCCATGAGATCGATATCACAAAGTATGAGTTGTCTGCAGCGCTCACGTGAATAAAAAAACATTGGCATAAAATTTGCATAACATTTTATCAATTAGCATAAATTAACTACGACGTTTGATTTCGCGGTGACATCCATTTATACAACCCCCCACAAGAGTGCAGTAACACTGAACTTTAATGAACCGCCATACTGGAAGGAACTAGAAAATACATCTCATGAGTTCTGACGTCATGAGCCTCACTTTGGCATCAAGACTGATTAAAGATGTACTGTCCTTGTAAACTCATAGAATAATGCAACAAGTAGGTGCATATGTTCTATTTTTGTCCTGCATTGAACCACATTCAGGCAATGCAGTCCGGGCCAAGTACGTCCGTGTCATGGGGCGGCATTTCTCAATGTCTCTTATGCAGTCATGATTTTTTCTGCGTATTTCCGAACAATTTTGCGTAAAATACGCAGGATTTTGCATTAACCGAAACACTGGCTGAAAGAAATCATGGATATTCTGACAGAAACAACATGGCGGAAACCCTGAGAGGACAGCTGAAAGTATATTGCATAAAATCTACGAGAAATTCGATCTTTCCACCCTCGCTGGTAGCCATGACGTTAACTGAAAGTCCAAACTGCTTCTGCTTCCAAGGTTGACCTGAATATGACTCTCCATCGCCTTTAGACAAGAGCCGAAAGCACCCGGTGCGGGACGCATGGTCTGAGAAAAATCCATTATCGTGTTCAACTGGTCACTTATGCAAATATGAATCTGCGCATGCGCAGTGCTCCAAAATACATCTCTAAATTAAGAGAGAACATGAACTGCTAATATTGATGCTAAAATGACTCGCCTTGTGTCTCAGGCACGTCTGTTCTATGTAAAATCGCCGATGTTTAGCGGCAATTTCGGAACTCTAATATCGATACTAGTTGATTCTAGACTTTCATATCACGGGTAATTACCCAATAATATATATGAGATTTTACCATCTCACAGATCTTGACAAGCCTGACTTCCTCATCTGATTCTAACTTCGATACTGGACGATACTATACTTGTCAAATTCCAGGTAAATATTCAATGTATATCTGGGATTTCACTACATTACAGATCTAGCCCAACAGTCTGGCCAAGCCTGATTTCCGTAGTCCGACTATACGATACTAGACTTGTCTAAAACTGTGGGTAAATATCCTACATTGGAAATTTCACCAACTCACATATCTGACCAAACAATTCTAATTTTGATACTGTGTTATCTAGTAGCTGTAAGTATATGATATGATATTAAAGGGCAATGTTGTGGTGTCCTGGAAATCCAGTTTACCTCGACACCGTCGATACGCTAAACAAGGACTCTTCATTGCTACATGTCCTCATGTACCTTAATGTTTCGCCTTTGATTAGGCCCTTGAAGGTTGATTTTGGATGACACGATTGTGTAAGAACTGGAATGTATCTGTTGGTTTTGTGTGCGTTTTCGTGTCTAGTATGTTTTCATTGTTGTAAATGACTAGGTCAATATATGTTATTTCATGTCAAGAACTTTCATATGAAAATTTGAAAGTAGGATGCATTTTGTTAATTAAGTGTTATGAATTTGAGGAGTTCGTGTTCTGTTCCAACAAAGATTAGGAAAATATTGTCTCTGAATCTACACCATAGTGATATTTTTGTTATGTGTTGACGTATGATTTTCAGTTCTAATTCGTGAAATGCAATGTCGGCATTCTCGGGTGACGATGGCGATCCCATTGCGCACCCGCATGTTTGTTTGTAGAATTTGTTGTTAAATTCGAATGTGTTGTTTTTTGGCTATATTTGGTATGTGTATAAATACCAAAAAGAGCTTATATGGTGAGTCGGTGGCATCTGTATGTCTGTATGTCTGTATGTGCGGATGTATGTCCCTCACACGCAAAGGCTCCCATACCGCCAAAGCTTAGCATCTCAGTATTTGGTGTACAGGTAGATGCAGGGGTTGAGATGTGACGTTGTTCAAATGAACATGTTAGTGTCAAAAATATGCAAATGAATTAGAAAGAGGGGAAATCCTGCAAATGTGCAGGAGTGTTGGCAGTAAACTGAAACAGCCCACACATCTGAGTAAGAGATTTTTGACCTTTAACCTATTTGTATGCAGGGTACCTATTATGTGTGGAAGTGGTGGCAGTAAATGAAACAGCTAATTGGTCATTTCCTGTCATTGTTTATGAACTGTGACATATTAACAGACCTGCTCACACCATGGATGTCTATTTTTGTACATCCATGGTTGAAAGATTCTCTGCTATGCATGTTGCTAAAGTTGACCTCCAGTACCTAAAGTTTCAGACCTTATTTACTTTTGTCATTCATGTTTTTCTGGTTTAAATACTTCTTGTTGTTTTTCTGGTTGTACTCTGCAGAAATCATTGTCATAACATCAACGTAGAATTTTCCTGCACTGAACAGATAGAAACAACACTTATTGTTGATCTTTGGTATGTATCAATTCTAATCAAATTTGAGCGACACCGTATAATTGCGGTATTATTCGAATAAAGTTTATGGTTTGGTGAAACGACATATATGGCGAATCTCTTCTTGTAAAATAGCCATATGCTACAGGAATCGTGTCCACTCATGATTTCCATATGCACTGTACGCACGCATGGCTTCCAAGAAGTAAATTTGCCCCCAAAAGCAAAACTCACACGCTTTCTCGGGCTAAACGAGATCTCATCCACATTTACATGTAAGAATAAGATCTATTTTTGTCAAGTCCATTCAGATATATATCCCTAATTAGAAAAAGTCATTAAATATGCAAATTTGGAATTGGCTTCACTCAAACTGCTTAACGATATTCAATTATGTTAAGTCATAGTCTTCAATATACATACCAAATTTTGTCAATTTTGATCAGGTCAATTCAGATATATGTCCCTAATTAGGATATTTCATTAATATGCAAATTAACAATTATCTTTCATGTCACCCCTTTAATAATGAATTTCACAGCAGATATATTTTGCTGTGATCAACATTTGTAGCAATTCTCATCAAATTGTGAGCAGTCTTCCCATTTTTTCTAAAATCATTAATTATGCAAATTGCAGGGCTCCAACTTAACTTTTTTACCTACTTGCCCAGCGGGCAAGTTTCCAGAAATTTTACTTGCCAATTAACAATCTTACTTGCCCGATTTTTTTGTCTGTTTACATTGTTTGGGCAGAGATCACGAAGACCAAGCAATCTCAAAATGTGGCCGACAGCATCATATGCAGGTTCTGTTTTGTCTGTATTGATAATCATATTAATTGTTATGATCCATTAGTGTTAGTCTCGTGATCTGCCCACTCGTCCACCAATATTCTAGTGCAGGATTGGGGTCATATAGCTGAAGGGGTGGCCCATCAATTGATATTCGCATCCCTTTTCCAGGAGTTTTGAAACTTCTGTTGTCGTTTCTTTTCATATACATATCGCACTTCTGCTTCTTCACTTTACTTTCCACTGAACTCGATGCTGCGACCGTGTCATTAGCTTTATCACTGTTGATTTCTGAGTGGCCAGCCGGTTGAACGTGTACTGTATCCCCTGACACAGATCCTGTTCCGGAATCTGTGACTTTATCAGGCTTGGATTTCAAAAATTTACATGAAAACAGGGTGGTTTGCTTTGCCATGACGTACAGTCTGCGTTGTCTCAGTCAGGTCACCACGTGCAAAGTGGCTGTTGAAATTACTGACCAACACCCCTGGGAGTCACTAGGGACAAACAAGTCCAAGTTTTACATTAATGAGATTAGACTTCCAGCGGGAGGAAAGACAACAGCTGGATATCACTCACTGAATGTTGACGTCTGGCTTGTCGGTTGTGATACCCGCTTCAGTGACTTGAAACTCGATAAAAGCGAACATTGTTCAACAAAATTTCTTGAGTTTTTTATTCCCAGAACATGTAAATTTGATCAAAGTTTATCACTTGCCCGACCGGGCAAGTGTAATTTATTTTTACCAGCCTGATGTCAGGTTTTACCTGCACGAGACAAGCGGGCAACCATTAAGTTCGAGCCCTGAAATTAGCAAAAAGTTAACAAGCCACACCCACCAAAAACTAATCAGTTCTTGCCATTTGCAAACTGAATCTATGTACCAGATTTGATTATGATCTGATGAGCAGTTTTTGAGATATCGAGCACACAGATAGACAGACACATACACGTGAGCAAAAAATGTGTTTCATCTTCAATACTGTTGGTGAAACTTAACATTGATTGCAATATACATGTGCAGTGGCATCTTTGTGCCTACAGCACTTTATGATAAGGGGAGAACCATTTGATTTCTGAGGGGGTATGGAGGAAGTGGGTATGGGAGCAAATTTTTTTTTCCTGTCAGAGTGACAGCAATTTTTTTTTTCTACTGTCAGACCTGCATCAATTTTTTTTTCCAAATGGAGTAGTGGTGCAAATTTTTTTTTTATTGGTCATCAAGTTTGTAATGCGTTGTATATAAGGGAGTCGTCATTATTTACGGTCTAAAAACTCCGAAATTTCGAGTGCTCCCCCCTCGCCAACCATGATGAATTTGAGTACCCTCCCTCTCTAACTCTGAAATTTTGACTGATCCCCCACTTAGAAAAGTTAAGTACCAATACATGTAATAGTAAAATTTACAAAATACAGCAACAGTAAAGACCTTTCAAATCCTGATGTACCCTGCTAGACTATCATCAGTTACCTCATGATGGTTCAAAAAAGATGAACCCATCAAAATGAAATTCAAAGTCACAATAAAATAAAGATACTGTATAAAAGCTCACGCAGTATCTATAACCATATAGTATATTGTTTAATTTGGATGGGTATTATGACACGGTTTTCACTAGGATATCTGACCGGGCAGAATTTGAAAGTACAGGGCTAGAAACACCAGAGGCTTAGGGGGAAAGTGCCACAGGGGCTTTCCCCTATCTTGCATGGAAATTTTTAAGATATTGATGTGTGCAATGGTGCAGTCTGGCACAATCTGAGAGGTGTTTTTTAATTTTTTTACTAAGTTAAACTGTAAGAATACCCCAAGGGGGAGAGCACGACAGGGAGGTTCCCCCTCTCGTGTTGAAAATTTTCAGAAATTGACATGTATAATGGTGCAATCTGAGAGGAGTTTCAGTTTATTTTGCACTCGGTAGAACTGTTTGAAAATGACATTGAACACTGATATTTCTTACACTTTTTGTATGATCTGTGTTTGAGTCACAATATTCAACAACCAAACAATGACAATACAATTTGTGAAAAACAGTTCTGTTTGCCAGAGACTGAAGACAAATGAATATACAGGAACGGAAAATCTGTGACCTTCTTGTGTCATTTCTCCAGCTGCCAGCTTCTAATGAAAAGCATGAATATGGTATGTTTAACTGTCAAAATGGTCATTGAACTGAGGTAAATCAAAACATGTTTCTGTGATAATAAACGATGAATTCACAACAGTTCAGTTTTGTCCTAGATCCTGTGAAAATTTTGAGAAATCTATGTGCAGTGCAGTGTAGTGTAATCCGAGAGGTATTTTCAATTTGTCTTTTACCAGTAAAACTGCTAGAAGACCCAAGGGGAGACCATGAGAGGGGGTGCCCCCCTCTTGCATTGAAAATTTTGAGAAATGGATGTGTGCAATAGTGCAATCCGAGATCTGTTTCAATTTATTTCGCACAAAAAAATTGAGTAACCCCACCCCCCACTTCTTCCTCTCCACATTTTGAAGTTTTCAATTTTTTAGTGACCCCCCTCCCCCTCACATTCCTTCGAATACATGGTGAGACACCGGTGAATCAATAGTGCTTTGATCCTGGTCATGTGATCTCAGTCCCCGGTAAACCGGTTTGTTGATTGAGTGATTCGTGTTTAAGAACCAAATATGGTTCCTTCATCAGTCGCTCTCTTGTTTTGTATAAGTCATCAAGCTTCGTCCTCAAAAAGGAGAAGCCAGATTAGTTATTAGTTATCTCAATTGGTTAAGAGAGTTCGCCACTATTGACGGACTCTGTAGTGAGCGGTCCCGTGTGTGGTGTCATCTTATAATTAACATGACCAAGCATCGATGTAAATTCTCAGGGGAGATGTTATATCTTTTGTTGTCAGAGAAACAGGCTCACACATTTGTTTCATTACAGTGAATTGCTATGAGGCATTGGCATTACGCGAACTAGACATATTGTCTAAATTGAGGTGTTGCCAACACTGTCAGGTGTAATTATCAGCTGAGCAGTAATTCAAGTCCATCACAGGGAAATCAACTCTGCCAAAGTTGAAACATTGTCTTGTAGGAGGTCAGACGTAGACAAAACAACTATACCTGAAAGCAACTGATATCCCTTACCGAAAATTATTTCTACTGCAAATTTGCCGTAAGTTTGCTGCAAATATGCAGCAAGCATATAGCTTGCAGGAAGGAGTTGCAGAAGTTTGCAGCTAGGTGTGACCCTCCTGCAAACCCTTAAATCATTTTGCAGCAAATTTGCGGTAAACGACTAAGTTGCTGCAAATTTGCGGCAAACAAGTATATTGCTGCAAATATGCAGCAACACATGATTGACATATTGCCCACTATTTCATTGCCAGGGAGTACACGCTACACACTGTGTACAGTTGCACTCCGTGACCAGTCATATGTAAGCAACACAAAATTGATCTTTCATTTATATTTTATGTTCATTTATTTCATAACAGACAATCCACTTTTTAAATTATAATAACTGGTAATGCTAGATGATGGACAGCTTCAGTTAAGCTGGTGAAAGCATTGCATGGATATAAGAGTGCATCTATAGTATAAACTGTAGTGACATAATGTAATAAAAGTAACCTTTGACAATCCGGTTGGGTAAATTATGGTTGGATCGAAAACTGAATTTTTAGGGAAACAAATTTTTAACTTGAAACAGGGACTTGTCTGTCTTGCAAGTTACACCCTGTATTTTCTGCGAATGATACCAAAATGCAATCAGTTTGGAACGAAATGCGCGTCTGATTATGGTCTGTAAGGACACGTCGTAGACTTTTGTTACTGCAAATCTGTACCTAATGACCCGCTACTACCTCCGAGCAGAGTAGTGGCTGTTCTCCAAGCTATATCCCATCAATATAGTATACGGTACGTACAATGCACTGCAGCTTACAGTCTGTGTCCCATCGATGCCGCTAACAAAATATCGCCTTCTGATAACATAGGTCGAGGTATAAAGGCTTGTGTCCATGTTTTCAGCGTTAGAGTTATATTGTCGAGCACAAATTTGAGGTTTAGGATTACACCCCATCCCGAGTCACTGTACGAAAATTCAATGCGCTACTTTGCCAATGTCCAACACGTCCTGTGTATCAGTGGCGAGCAGCCGACATGTTTACACTCTCCGGTCACGGTTCATCAAGGTCAGTTCGTGCATTGATATTGATTTTTCGTGCTGAAAGAATTTTTACTCTCTTTTTAGTCTTTCTATGATAAAAATAACCATTTTCATTAAACTGATAAATTAAATGATATATTAAGTATGAAATATAACGGATTGGTGCAGATGTAGAGTCAATTCCAGCGTTTAAAAACGGGACTACATTATCAATTGCGTAATGATTTATAGATCGCACTTCCGTTTATCGTCATGAGGCTTGATCGGCGCGAAGTTAGATTTTAGTACCATCGGCCAGTGCCGGCTGCGTACTTGTGATCAGGGAGTTATCTAGTGGACAATTTCGTGATCTTTCTATGGAATCGCCAGCCAAATGATATCACATAGCTGCAGAAACGTGTATACAGTATTAGGGACAGGCGGAGTTCTAAATTTGTGAACGCGAGCGGCAGTAAAGATGTCGACTATATTTTCTGAGTACGGTATTTACACACAGCACGGAGAGACCTGCAACCGGGAATCGTCCAGCGTCTGCGAGCCGTTCACAAATGTAAGTCAATGTACCGTCCGTCTGTTCATCGCTATAATGTTCTGTAATCGTTGTATTGCAATGTTAACCTAAAGATAAATTTTCATTGAGTACTGATTCATACTGAATTCACTTTCGTTTCACAACAGTTACTTACAGTAAGTGCTGAGATTATTGCAGATTGTCGCCGTCGTGTATGTAAACAACATAGCATACGGCGAGTTGTCCGCTGTCGGACATTTTATTTAATTACGATCATGAATATTTCTGCATTTTCTGCTTCAATTTTTCAACTTGATTATATATCATTTTCAAATAATTATCGATTTCTTTCATGAAATTTACAATGTTTGGTCAAACGGTAAAGACTTACACTCTTCCCTGAACGATTTATATTTTTCAGAATCCATTGCTGGTACACGTACAGTAAAGGGGACAAGAAATTCAGAGAACAGAAAGCCAAATCGCAGCCTTTGACAGTAATGTAAATGTTACATGAAACTTCTCAAGTCAAAAGAAAATCTTGACATGATCATGACACTTATTTGGCATGAAATGAACATGGCATATAAAATAAATTGTACCACAATTGAATTTAACCTTTTCTTCTCTGTCGTCTTTTTATTTATAATAACTTTATTTGCGCTGACCATTGTTTCTCGTGAAACTGGTATTTCAGAGCTTAGTTGGATCACCGTCCGGGTGGGTGGAGGGATGGTGGTTGGATAAAACACATCTTGTGCTGTCCACAGTCTGCCATAAGATTTGTCAGACTTTCATTCTCAACCATGTCACTGACATTGGCCATGTCTACACAAGTGATTCTACAACTAAAAATTGGCCGACTAGCGGGAAATACAGTACTCGTTAAAATAAAGAGCAAAGTTAAAACAAATACAGTAAAATACTAACCGACCAGCGGGAGATAAAACACTTGCAAAGCAGAGAATAAAGTTCTCTGCTTTGCAAGTGTTTTATCTCCCGCTGGTCGGTTAGTATTTTACTGTATTTGTTTTAACTTTGCTCTTTATTTTAACGAGTACTGTATTTCCCGCTAGTCGGCCAATTTTTTACTGTATTCCTTCACACTTGCTGCAGTTTTATCCCTCTTTTGAGGTCATTTGTAATTGATTCTACAACTTCTGTGTACATATCTGAACTGAACTTATATTTTTGGAGAAGATAAAATTTTGAAACTTGTGGTACAATACAAGAAATTTTGCTGTCACTTAATTGTGTTACTTCTGTGGTTTTCAGTATCTCTTGTCTATTATAATTATTTAGTTTTCTTACTATAACTGAAATTGGTAAAAGTTTATTCCAGAGCTGACTGTTGTGGAATTATACCAACTTTTGAAGGAAATTTTGTATTGTGTAATTTGCAGCAAATGTGCAGTAACATGCAAATAATTTGCTGTATTATTTTCAGTAATATTCAAATTAATTTGCCGCAAGTTTGCTGCAAGGATTGTGCTGCAAATTTGCTGCAAAGAGTTTGCAGCAACATTGCGGCAGGGAGTTTGCTGCATATTTGCAGCAAGTTCACAAGAAACCTAATTTGCATCTGAAAAATGAACCACCCGCATATTTGCAGCAAATAGTTTGCTGCAAATTTACTGCAAAGCTTGCGGCAAATTTGCAGTAACAGTTTGCGGGAGGCCTAAAATTTCGGTAAGGGATGACTTGGACAGATGGTGGTGTTGTTTTGACTGCGTCTGACCTCCTGCTACACAATGTTTCAACTTCTGCAGAGTTGATTCCTCTATGATCGACTCATATTACTGCTTAGCTGATAATTGCACCTGACAGTGTTGGCAACACCTCAATTTAGACAATATGTCTAGTTCGTCTGATGCCAATGCTTCAAAGCAATTCACTGTATATTTGTTGTTCCTCAATTTTTCATTGTCAACATGTACATCTTTCTAACATATTTATATTGAGAGAATAGTATTGGTTTTAACACTAGTTTATTGACTCCTGTCTTGTGTTTTAAATTTTCACAATTTACAGAAGTCAAATAGTCACCAGGTGCCTATGCCATTGAGATATTGCAACAGAAATCCTGAAATATGATTTCTTGGCTCAGAAAAGGGAAGGAAAACATTGAGTGTACTGAGGTGTAAAGTAGACCTATATAGTGCATGCTTATATCATAAGTGCTGGGAAAAAAAAACGTAAGAATTGATGTGGTAAAAACATTTGCGCCGCCTATGGCAGCGCACCGGCAAAGAATACATGAGAATAAGGTTTCCAAATTTTGCTAATTTCTGGTGCATTGTGACAATTTTTTTTTTCACTTCTGTCTCTTATGACAATTTTTTTTTTCTCAGGCCATAACAGGATCAATCTTTTTTTTCTTCTATCTACCTGGTGACAAATTTTTTTTTCTCAAAATCCTTAATACCCCCCCCCAGAAATCAAATGGTTCTCCCCTAAAGCCTATTTTGTATATATGAGACTTCTAAAGTAGGAGTAGGGAGTTGAAGGGGCCCTTAGGATGTCTTTCCCAGCAAAAGGAAACAGCCAGGCAATTCTCACTTCGACTCTGGTCTCCTTCAGAGTTCTCAGTGGCCGGAGCAAATTGAAACCCGGACGGTCAGAGGGCAATCACAGTGATCGGGGGAGACACTCTCCGCTCTTCCACACGAATATTCTGCAATGTCATCATGAATGTTCAAAACATCCTTTCTTCTCTTGAAGATCGCTAGTGGTAACATTAATTTCAGTAACTTTAGATATATATCTATGCTGCCGTAATGGGCAAATATTTGGTATATATTAAAAGTGTATTGAAAACGTTGCACTATTAAAAACTCACTATTGAACATTGCCCGGGGTCCACTTTCATAACAACTCGAATCATCCATTTTCTGGTGGGAACTGGTCAATTGGACCCCACGCCGATTGGACCCAAGTCAATTGGACCCAATGATAGAGATAGATATTATTTAATCATTTCACATTTTGATGGTCAGCTAACGTCCAGTATCACTGACCGACGTTAAAAACACTATGACCAAGACCTGTATTTCATAGTCAGTATCTAGTCTTTACTTGTGCAACGAAATTCACTTCGACAGTGCTAGTACTCGGAGACGGCAACCCGGCCCGCAGGTCTAAACAGTGAAGTACAGTACGTACGGTACATTTGCGTGGCCAGCTTTAGGAGCCAAGGCCGATACACGGTGGTCGTCTAAGACTTTATAAATTGCTAGCGAACTCCAAACATAAAACTACGTATGCTAAATCAAAGCATTGCTCGAATATATTGTATGACTTCATAATTTGGTAAAACCTCGTGATCAATCACGGGGTCCAATTGACTTGGGTCCAATCGGCATAGGGTCCAACTGACTAGAAACCTTTCCTCGTCATCATCGCAAAGGGGATTATTACAGTAGTCTCAACATCACTGTGATCAGTCGGTATCTAAATGAAACTGACCACCAGTAATATAAAAATAAAAAAATTTTGCATACGCACTGAAACGCTGTTTTCGAACCAGTTTCACTGCATGCATAGGACTCTCGCTGTGCGGTGTTGTCACGCAATCACACCATAGGGGCACGACGTGAAGAAAAGATAGGGGTGGCAGATTGTTTGCCGGGGTCCGAAAATTAGCCCGAGATGAAACTTTTCTGTAATTTATCATTTAAAAGTCATGACCATACATTTTTCATGACTTGCAAAATTATAAAGTTGTGACAATATATTTCTATGACACAAAATTATATAGCCTCAATGCGGCGTTTTCGATGGCGTAACCGTAGCGACTACACAGGTATTTCCCTTCGCAGGTATGGAGAGATCAACAAGATAACCATATGGCGGTACTGCATCGATACGTTACTACGTGTAAATTGTAGGTCTGATCAGCCTGACAACTTCAAGTTATAAAATCAGCTTTTTAGGGAACATCTTAACTGTTAGGAAAACTGAAAGGGGCCTTCGCCTTGTACATATCCACAATCGACATATCATTGGTACGGGACGGTATCCCGAGGCAGCTGAGTCCGCTACAGCCGACAACACATAGCCCTGCATGCTACACACTATGCAGAGCTGTGCTGAACGACAGACAACCTTCATTTCACGCAGTCGGCCGCGGCATGGCATATACTAGGTCACAACATGATACGTTGTTCAGTCTCTACGTTTAGGGAATAAACGGCGACGTCAAGCAACGAATCTAGACCACAATATTACTACTGTACTGCCTGATTAGCATTAAAGAAATCTTGTGAAGTTGTGTAGCTGGAAAAATGCATGTAGAAACTTACACAAGTTCCTCCCAATCGTCCATGTTCAATAAGGGCGACTCTGATCCCAAACTCAGCAGCCCGTCTGGCACTTGCAATTCCCCCTGAACCACCGCCAATGACCAGGTAGTCAAATACTTTTGCAGAACTTGACATGCTCGCTGAAAGTATGCGTGCGATCATGGAAACACGAGTAAGACTAATACCACCTGTGACCTGATCGGCGTCCAAGCAGACATGCATGGTAATTTGCATGACAGCGGACTTTTATTTAAATAATTCTTAGGAATTGGCGGTGCATTCAAGGGTGTGAATTCAAAAGTTGCAAGGAGCTAAACCAATCCAAACCGGATCAAAACGACCCTTTATACAAACGTGAAAAACGAACAAAAGCCGACCCTCATCTTTTGACTTATAATATCGGCCAGAAGCTGCACAATACATGCAAAGAAAAGGCAGGTTAGTGTCTCGGTGAGCCAGACTCTCTGCTGGGGGCGCTGTCGCTTCCGCCCGGGCGGAAGCGAGACCTGAACTCAGGCTGAAGCGACACTAGACATGCGCTGCTGTGATCTGAGGCGGAAAAAACCTGCTTCTCGGAGGAGGGAGTTGGAGGGAAAAAAGTTTAGACTTTTCAAAAATCAAATGATAATCATGTCAAAATATAAGGCTGACATACCGGTCATTTTCATCATAAACGCCAAAGAATATTACATAAATTCTAACACTACGAGTGTTCAACGCTATGAAAGCCTGCAAGTTGTATGGAACAAGTCACACTGACTACTTGCCCCCTACTTGCCCAGTAGCGCTTACGATCAAGAATTAGTGCAGATTGCATGACAAATGTATTTCATCAAATAATACAAATACGGAATGCCTAATGTATATTTATTTTAATTAAATTAGCAGTATTTGTCCGTAGGAACTTGTCAGTATCATTTGTTAGTATAGTGTAGAATATTTACCGTTAGGGACGGACCATTAGATCTTGGGAGGGGGTGGTCAAAAACAGAAAAAAAAAATTTTCAGAGCAGAAAGTTAGGAAAAAAAAATCTTCAAACAAGTTTGCAAAAAAAAAAAAAATAAATAAGAAGACAAAGGCGTAAAAAAAAAATCTGCAAAAGTCTTTAAAATTTTGAATTTTTTTAGATTTTACCAACAGAAAGCAACTTTCTGTATTTTTTAGTACATCCTCCCGGCACATTTTTAATTTTAATTTATACATTTAGAGTGACTGTATCCCTTATACTGGAATTTGTGATTATCTTATCTTTTCAGGACTTGTGTATTCTGATCACTTGAAAATTATGAAATTATAGAGCCTGTTTTCTACTTGTTTCCTGCGTACAAACAAGCAGGTACACTAGGTAATTTGAAACTATGGATGGTTGTCAAGACAGAAAGTTGTATTTGCCTGTTAAGATCAAGGTAAACAGATGCAGGCCACATCAGTTTCATTTTTTTCCCAGCATTTTATTGCAATGATGAATGCAAGAATGGGTGAACAAGTAGAAACACGTCAATAATGATAAAACACATATCAAGTCATTATGTATTATTTTGCTTTTAAAAAGGCATTTTCAATTCTTTTTTCTCAAAAAACAGCCTCAAAAACAACAGTAACACATTTTAACATTCAACAATACACTACGTAGAATGCCATCTATCCAACAAATCCCAACACAAAACACACAAAAGGGTTGAACTTTGAAAGTTTCTCAATAGCAAATACTGAATAACTCTGCATGAATAATCGTTTTTGTGTAGCAAATTTCAAAGAAATTGGACAAGCCCTTTCAGAGAATACAGATTTTTTGACCATGAATGGCATAAATTGCCCTAAAAAGACAAATATTGAAATTCAACACATCTATACACATCAAATCAATTTGGACATGCTGCTATCTGCTACAGAGAAATAGATGTTTTGATCAAAAAGGGCAACAATTGCTCTAAAAACACAAATATGCAAATTTAACTATATTATTTAGCTTATTTTAGCTTCTCAGCTTGTCAAAATCAATTGTAAATCATGAGATATGCATGATGTTTGGTGGAGTGAATGTAGGCATTTCACCACGCAGTAGAAAGGGAAGCCAGGAAACCAAAATAGTCAATTTTCAAAACTATAGGAAGCTACTGAGGAGCAAGAAGACCATGTTTCAAAGGAAGATGTGTAATCCGAAAAAAATGCTCCCAAAGTGCCACCAAATAACACCATTTTTATCTCTATTTTTCAAAAGCCCCAATAGCCTGACCACCCCCCGCAAAAATACTCCCCAAGTGCCACCAAATAACACCATTTTAATCTCTATTTTTCAAAAGCTCCAACGGCAGGAGGGGGACACCCCCTCCTGACCACCCCCCGCAAAAATACTCCCCAAGTGCCACCAAATAACACCATTTTAATCTCTATTTTTCAAAAGCTCCAACGGCAGGAGGGGGACACCCCCTCCTGACCACCCCCCGCAAAAATACTCCCCAAGTGCCACCAAATAACACCATTTTAATCTCTATTTTTCAAAACTCCAACAGCAGCAGGGGGACACCTCTCTCCTGACCTCCCCCCCCCCTCCGTGACCGCTTGCGTGGCCGCTTGTGGTGCTTGGCACCACATCTTTGCCCTCTTTATGTTCAGACAACGACGAACTAAAAAAAATTATAAATCTGAAAATTTACTCTGAAAAAAAAAATTTGCACAGCTAATCTCAATTGGAAAAAAAAAATTCAGAAATTTACAATAGTAAAAAAAAAATTTTCACAATTTCATTGTGACCACCCCCCTCCCAAGGTCTAATGGTCCATCCCTTAATCGAACATTTTAACACCCCAGCGTGCGTCGTATGTTGATGTAAATACCCTGCGCGCGCATCTAAAAACCGCGATCTTCCACTTCCGGGAAAGTGGGGCGGACTTTCCACTCTGACCTTTGCCATCGAAAACATAACCAAATATGGGTGTGTCATAGCCAACAACAACATGACACATTTGCAACCAGATAACAGGACTTCCTAACGCGCGTATCCCAACAACGTACATGCGTTGGAGGCTGCCAACAACGGACACATCTGCGCATTCGTATAAGATGACGTCACTCCTAAATCAAACTAAGTTCAACCCATGCGCATAACAAAACATTTCAGAGTTACAATCAAGTGGCCATAAAACGCTCGTTTGCCCCGTATTTCATGAAACGAGAAAGAAATTTTACCGTCCTTTTATTCTGATTTACCGACAATAGCAAAATTTATATTAGGGACTGGTCAGTTTCTTCGGCCTGGGGGGGGGGGGAATGGCCGGTGGATTATTTATTGCCGACGTCAAAAAGTGGCTGACCCCCCTATTCCAAATTTCAAAAACAGGGTGACCCCACACACACACACACACACACACACACACACCACACACACGACAACTGTAAAACAAAACGTGGACATAAATTTTATAATTTTACATACATTTATATTTTAACAGTCATTCTGTGTTTTAATGAAATTGTTGACATGTCAGTTGTAAGACAGGAATTTCAAAGTGTCAATCTTAAAGTTTGAATACAGTACATTTTTTGCTCACGTGTTTACACACGTGAGCATATGTCGCAGCGATGTCTGTCTGTCTGTCCGTGTGTCTGTCTGTCTGTCTGTTGGTCCGATATCTCAAAAACGGCTTATCAGATCAGAATCAAATCTGGTACATATATTCAATTTTTTTTTGTATTTAATGTTGTTTTATTGCTGTCATTGTTGAAAAGAAAAACTTTTTAGTTTACATCTCTGTAAAAGTGAAAAGTCTATTCTAGTAACATTGTTGGCATAAAGAAAATATCCTCTTATGGGTCTAGAAGCTGGGTGATGTCACCCCATTTCTTTTCATGTTTTCTGACGGCCCCCTTTCGTTTGGCAATGTACAGTTCAATTCTTTGTTGGTTACTTATGAATGTTCTAAAAGCAATAAATGAAAGGTCTTTTTTATCACATCTACATGAATAAATGTACCGTTTTGCAGCTAGAAGAAGAAAGTTTGATAATGTAGTCAACATGGGGTCTCCCAATAAAATAGTCTCTGCAGGTATAGGAAATCTAAATTTCAAATACTTACCCCATCTACGGTGGAATGGTTTGCCAAAACTGGGTGATCATCACACAATTACAAAACAGATGTAATAAAGTCTCATTTTCTACACCACAAAATGTGCAGGCAGGAGATACCACCATTGCAGGAAAAATTTTGTGTAATTTAATATTTGTTGGTAAAATGTTGTGTACAACCTTCCACTGAAAGTCGCTCTCACTTTGGTATCAATTGTACGTTTCTGTGGCAGTAAATAAAGGGTTTCCCAGGCGTGCACATTAGTATTAAGGATGCTATTGAAGTACAGTTTTGCTTTTGGTGGTATAAAACGTTTGTCAACTAACTTTGGTGTTATGACATTCGTCTTACATTGTAATAGGTTATATGAAGCACCAGGGAACGAAGTATTGACCTCGTCATCATCACGTTGCAAAGCTGTAAAGTCATTTGGATTCACATTTGTTTTCCATTCCATAGGAATGGAGTGCACAATCCCATACAATTTCAAAAATGAATGTTGTGGTACACCAGAGTCAGTAATGTCTTGCCAATTTAAGAGATGACCTCTTCTATCAAACATTTGACCTATGTACTTGAATCCAGCATCTGCAAATTCTTTATAGAAAATACTTTTTCCACCAATGAGAATTTTGTGATTGTTCCAAATGCATTGGTTCAAGTAATGTGTATCAGTTTCTGAAAAGCTATTGATTTCTAACCAATTGTTAAGCAAACTTTTCTCAAAGATTGACAATTGTACAGGAAGGGAGTTCACTCTGAAAGTTACATTTTAAAAGAAGATCAATTTTACCCACAGGTTTTAGTTTGTCTTGAAAAATTCTTTTCCATGGATGTGTAATATCCTTATCAAAAAGACGTCGAACCCAGTTAATCCTCTGTGCTTTGTGTACCGAAAAAATATCTGGCATTCCAAGTCCTCCCTTTGCCAGTGTACCTATCATAGTTTTTCTAGAAATTTTCTCTGTTCCCTTCCACAAAAATGAAAAGAGAAGTCGTTCTATTTGCTTTAAGAGGTCTGTGTGAGGCTCTGTTAGATTTAGCACATATAGCAAGCGTGAAATCCCCAGAGTTTTCACAACCTGGACTTTGCCATGTAATGTAAGATCCCTCATTTTCCAGAAATTAAGTGATTTACTTAGATTTTCTGTTGGACCAGCAAAATTTAGTTTAGTGGCATAATTTTTTATCATACGAAATAAAGATGCCACATATCTTGATACATCCATCAGGCCATTTTACATGCAGAGGTTTAGTTTTACGTTTACGCCAGCAGCCCAACCATAATGCCTCACATTTGTCCTTATTTCCTGTTAACCCAGAAACTGATTTAAACTCATTCAACAGTTTGAATACATTCGTGGCAGAGGTAAGATCATTCAGAAAATAGGTCAAATCATCTGCATATGAAATATTTTTAAGAATCTCGTCCCCCAGGGTGATTCCAGTAACAGAATTATCAGAACGCATTGTGATAAGAAAAATTTCAAGAGCAAGGATGAAGAGCATCGGAGAGATTATAAGGGTCACCCTGTCTTACTCCCCTGTGTATATCAAAATAGCCTGTGCTCGTTCCTCTGTTCATGACGCAGCTCATTATGTCTGTGTAAAGAGTTTTAACCCATCGAATGAATAAAGGACCGAAGTTAAAAGCAGTTAAAACTTTGAACAGATAGGACCATTCTACTTTATCGAATGCTTTTTCGAAATCAACTGTTAGCAGAATGCCTGGAACGCCTCTCAGAGCTGTGTAATCTAGAATGCTGTCAATCAACCTAACATTGTCTCCAATGAACCTATTTTTGACAAAGGCTGTCTGGGTTTCATGTATTATGCTTGGAAGAATCTTTTCCATACGTTTTGCTAAACATTTTGTACCTATTTTGTAGTCTGAATTTAATAATGAGATTGGTCTCCAATTCTTTAACAGTTTACGGTCTCTCTCTTTTTTTCTAATAAAACAATTACAGCTTGTCTTTGGGATGGAAATTCAGTGATTGCACTAGATGGGGTCCTATAAGAGGCCAAAATTGTTTGTAAAAGTCCACTGGCAGGCCGTCGTTACCCGGGGTTTTGTTCTTTGGAAATGATTTAATGGCACTGTGACAGAGCTTCCTCCATGGTGATATCTCCCTCGCAGTATTCCCTGTCATCATCTGATAGTCTCGGAATACTAGGGTTATTTAGGAATTTGTTTTCATGCTCAGACTGGTTTAAGAGGTCAATGTCCTCCCCCAGACTTGAACTATATAAATTTTTATAAAAAGTTTTAATTTCCTTGTTGATGTCTTTCTGAGTGGTTAAGGTGGTGCCATCTTGGCTTTTAAGGAAGTTTATTTGTGATTTCTTGGCATTCATTTTTTCAAGGGACATGAAATATTTGGTGTTTTTTTCACCTAATTCACTCCAGTTAGCCCTGGATCTGATGATAGCACCCTCAGTCTTTATTTTGTACTCATTTAGCAATTCCTGTTTATTTAATTCGTACTCGGCAGTTAAAAGTTCAGTCGGGTTTGACACTAAAATCTTTTCCAAGTGTGCAACTTTTTTCTCTAGAGTATAAATTTTTTCTCTGCGCTCCAGGCACTTCTGCTTACTGTATTTCATAGTAAACTGCTTAATTTTGAACTTAATCCAGTCCCATCTTGCAGATCTGTTAACAATAGTTGTACTTTCTTCCAACCACATTGGGAAATTTTCATGAATAAGATTTGAGTAGGTTTCATCTCGAAGAAGACTCATATTGAATTTCCAGTATGAGGGGCCCTGATCAATTTCTTTGAAGTTAATGTTGAGCACATTGGCCGAGTGGTCTGACACATGGTATGATATCTGTGTTGGTCACAGTGTTTAGTATGGAATCACTGATCAGAAAATAGTCTAGTCTACTGTGTGTTGGGGCAGGGTTGAAGCGTTTCCATGTGAATGCTACAACGTTTGGGTGTGATGCTCTCCATACATCGCATAGGTCAAAAGATTCAATCATTTCTTACATAAATTTAGAGGAGTGCTTCCAAACCTTGGGGTTACCACCTTTTCTGTCCTTATTAATGTCCAAAACCATGTTGTGGTCACCCCCCAGATAATAGCAGTGCTAGGGTCAGACATGTTGTCTTGAATTATTTTGAATAAATCTTTTAGAAACTCGGTATGCTGTTGTTCATTAGTTGGAGCGTAGGAATTCACCAAGATAAACATTCTCCCACAAAGCTGCACTACCGTTACAATATATCTCCCCCTGTCATCTGAAATCACCCTTTGTATATTGAAATCAGTTTTTAAAAATAGTTATCACCCCTCTACTGCATGATGTACCGTGGGAAAAGAGCATGTGGCCTCGGAATTGATTTGACCAATACCGCTCATTCCGTGCTGTGCAGTGGGTTTCTTGAAGCATGATAATGTTTGAATTCTGATGTGATAGCCATCGAAAGAGGTTTTTCCTTTTTTTAAATTGACCCATGCCCCTAACATTTAGTGAAATAATCTTGATACCAGATTTACCCATTAGTTAAGATTGTAAGTAATGACTTCACACCTTTCAGAGTAAACATTTGACAGCATTTTAAAACAGTGAACACTTTCCCCCGAAAAGAAGAAACATGCAACCCGTCCCAATCTCTCACTGAGAGACCCCAAACCAAAAGCGGCATTGCTGCCAACAAATTCCACGTAATCATCTGGGTTGTGACAACTAGGAATACAGCAGCACCGTGAGGTCCTCCCCTAAAAAACCTGTTCTAAATATATTAATGCAGCTTTCGAAACAAGAAAAGCAATTTTTCTTAGCAATGTGGCCCGATTTAAACTGTAACAACTAACATGTGCACTTAAATTGACACAGTAATTAACCTGAAGCAAGCATAAGAGAACATTGCAACACACTCGTGTTCCAATATTGTACACTGAGAAACTGGTATTTTGAACCTTTTATGGCAGTCTTCAGAGCAAAGAGCAGCTCATTTTACGGGTTCGTAAAGTTTAGTCGAGCAGCAATATTATAAGCAACTTTCAATTTCCTATATTAACAGAATATTTCATCCAAATTGGACTGCCATACAATTGATAGCAATATGTTTTGAAAAGAACACTCTTAACTTCAAAAGTACATCGAGAAAATTGTCTCATAAGCATATTAGCTGATCTATAAAAGCATCTCATCTGTCGCTCGATATCGTCATCATCACGAAAGTGATTGTTGAGAACAAAACCCAAATGTGACTTCTTTGTGACAAATACTAATTTAACTCCATTGAGATACACAGAAGGAATGTGACTGTCGAATCATAGAAGAATCGCATCTCACACATACATTTGGTCTTTTTGTTATTAAATAAAATTTCGTGAGTATCACCATAGTCAATACAAATATTTACCAACTTCTGAGTTCCCTTGACAGAAGGAGTAATCAGACAAATATCATCAGCATACATGAAATGAAAATTCTTAGTGAATTTACAAATTCAGTCTCAAAAGTTTTAGTAAATTTCAAAATTTGTTAGTAAACTGGGAATTTGCAAAGTGAGACATTGTTCAAGCAAAATGCTACACCAGGTATGGACTACACTGAATGATGGTACAAACACAAATTAATACCACCTTTATTGTCATCCTTTGATCAAATTTCAGGTTCAAACAGAGCTTTCACAAATTTCGGACAACTCTAGAAATATGCACAGTCTCTAGCTGAAGCAAGACAGCAGTTGCCATTCGCCTTGATTTGGGCATGTTTCAACACTAACTGTTGTCTTTTGTTATATCTACTCATAACTTCTCCCCTTTTGCACCATTCATACATCATGACATATGCTCTGAGAATGATGATGCCCATGATCTGTTTGAAAAAATGCTGATGGTGTAAATGAAAACTGAAGACTTGTTCCCATTTAGTAGAGATATGAGATTATATGAAAACTGAAAGACTTTCCCCATGTTTATTTGAAATGACCAGATATGAACTGAAAATGCTCACGTGTTTCATTACATATTGCAGTTATGTGTAAATTTGAACCTTTACCGCATGTTTGCAACCAAAGTATTATGATCAACATAATGAACAACAAGTCATTGACAATGACATAGCCCCCACTTGTAATAGGAGTATTAGTCTTGAGGGGGCAGGGAAATGAGGTCATTAAGAAGTATCACTAAAGTGTATATGTTCAGATCTATGGACACATAGGTCTATGTCATTGTTCCCAATTTGAAACAAGAGGCATGTCTAAGTAATGGTTCTAAATCGGGAAAAAAGATCAAACCTCTAGCTGTATTGGCCAGCCAAGAAATACATATGTGCATAATAAATGAGGTACAAGATGTGACATCTTAAGGTCTATTATCCTATCAAAATTGAAGCGTAAAGAACTTGTGATTACTGAGTTATGCATATATATGCATATTCAAGGTCAAAGGTCATCAAGGTCACGTGACATTTTGAAAAAAAAATTGTATTGCTAATTAATCCATATATGCCAAAATTCAGACCTCTAGCTCTATTGGCTTGCCCACAATTATATATGGTCATAATTAACGAGGTAAAGCATGTGTTGTCATAAGGTCTCCCATCCTACTAAATATAAAGGACATAGCACTTGTGGTTACTTATTTATTGACATAATCGTGTATTTTAGGTAAAAGGTTATCGAGGTCACATGACATTTTGTCAAAAAAATTCTATCCTATAGTCTATCCCTATATACTAAAAATCATACATTTACCTCTATTGGCTCGCTCAAAATTAGATATGCACATAATGAATGAGGTACAATATGTGGCGTCATAAGGTGTCCCATCATACCAAATATGAAGGGTGTAGCACTTGTGGTTCCTGAGTTATGGACAAATATGTATATTTGGGGTCAAAGGTCACCGAGGTCACGTGACATTTTGTCAAAAAAATTGTATTGCTAAGTTATCCCTACATACCAAAAATCAGACCTCAAGCTCTATTCGCTCACTCAAAATTAGATATGTGCATAATTAATGAGGTACAATATGTGGCGTCATAAGGTGTCCCATCATACCAAATATGAAGGGTGTAGCATTTGTGGTTACTGAGTTTTGGACAAATATGTATATTTGAGGTCAAAGGTCATTGAGGTCACATTACATTTTTTCAAAATAATTGTATTGCTAAGTTATCCCTTAGTATATACCAAAAATCAGACCTCTAGCTCTTTTGGCTCGCTCAAAATTACATATGTGCATAATTAATGAGGTACAATATGTGGCGTCATAAGGTGTCCCATCATACCAAATATGAAGAGTGTAGCACTTGTGGTTACTGAGTTATGCACAAATATGTATATTTGAGGTCAAAGGTCATTGAGATCACTTGACATTTTGTCAAAAAAATTGTATTGCTAAGTTATCCCTACATACCAAAAATCAGACCTCTGGCTCTATTGGCTCGCTCAAAATTAGATATGCACATAATTAATGAGGTAACTTAGCAATACAATTTTTTTGACAAAATGTCACGTGACCTTGGCGACCTTTAACCTCAAATATACATATTTGTCAAATATACAATATGTGGTGTCATAAGGTGTCCCATCATACCAAATATGAAGGGTGTAGCATTAGTGATTACTGAGTTATGGACAAATATGTATATTTGAGGTTAAAGGTCACCAAGGTCACGTGACATTTTGTCAAAAAATTGTATTGCTAAGTTATCCATATATACCAAAAATCAGACCTCTAGCTCTATTGGCTCGCTCAAAATTAGATATGCACATAATTAATGAGGTACAATATGTGGCGTCATAGGGTGTCCCATCATACCATATATAAAAGGTTTACCACTTGTGGTTACTGAGTTATGGACAAATATGTATATTCGAGGTCAAAGGTCACCAAGGTCACATGACATTTTGTCAAAGTGTCTGAGATATCTGCGTGAACGGATGGACTCACGGACTGACATGACCCAATCTATGAGCCCCTGGACTTTATCTGTGGGGACTAAAAACTGTGTCACTGCATCCTTTTTGCAATATGAATACGATGAGAAACTAAATTTTTATTTATCTTGGCCTTATACATGGGAGCCTATGTACTGCCTTATACATGGGAGTCTATGGACTGCCTTATACATGGGAGTCTATGGACTTCCTTATACATGGGAGTCTATGGACTGCCTTATACATGGGAGTCTATGGACTGCCTTATACATGGGAGTCTATGGTCTGCCTTATACATGGGAGTCTATGGACTGCCTTATACATGGGAGTCTATGGTCTGCCTTATACATGGGAGTCTATGGTCTGCCTTATACATGGGAGTCTATGGAGGTGAAAACTAAAAAGTCCTCTACCACGGCCAAATTTGATCGCATTGTGAAACAAATCGACGTGCATCTGTATGAGGTATGATACTATCCTTGTACCAAGTTTGAACGAAATCGCTCCAGGCGTCTCTGACATATCTGCGTGAACGGACGGACGGACGCACGGACATGACCAAACCTATAAGTCCCCCCAGACGGTGTCCGTGGGGACTAATAATCACCGCTGATTAATTCTAAAAGGTCATGAAGAACACAAATATGTAATTAGCTGAAATAAAAATATTAAAGTTCTTTGCCTGATGTCATTGTATCACCATTTTATATAGCAAGCGTAATTGCCGTTGGCCAAGTCCTTCAAGCCATATATGCAGAACTGTGAAAGCTCATTAGATATGCAAATTATAAATTAGCTGACATGAAAATGTGAAATGACTTTCGATATTGTTTTAACCAGGTATAATCATCAATGTACATAGCATGTTTTGCCAACTTTGATCAAGTAAATCCTAGTATATATCCCTAATAAGCAAAGTTCATTAAATATGTAAATTAGGAATTGGCTTAAGTAAAAATGCTTAATGATTGTCAATAATGTTGTATCATGGTATCCGTAATATATGTAGCAAGTTTTGTCAACTTTGGTCAAGTCAATTCAGATATATATCTCTAATTGGGAAAGTTCATTAAATATGCAAATTAGGAATTGGCTGAATGGAAAATGCTTAATGACTTTCAATAATATTGTGTTATAGTGTCTTTAATGTACATAGCAAGTTTCATCAATTTTGATCAAGTCAATTCAGATAAATTTCCCTAATTATGAAAATTCATTTAATATGCAAATTTGTAATTGGCTGAAGTAAAACTGTCTTTTGACTTTCGATGTTATAGCACAGTATCTTTGAAATATATAGCAAGTTTCAACAACTACAATCTAATTAATTCAGATATATATCCCTAATTGGGAAAGTTCATTAAATATGCAAATTTGGAATTGGCTGAAGTAAAAATGGTTAAAGACTTTCAAAAATGTTGTATCATAGAAGCTCCATATACATGTAGCAAGTTTCATCAACATCGGTCCAGTCTATTCAAATATATATCCCTAATTAGCAAAGTTCTTTTAATATGCAAATTAAGAATTGGCTAAAGTTAAAACGCTTAATGACTTTTAATAATGTTAAATAATAGTATCTTTAATATACATACCAAGACATCGCTGCAACATATGCTCACGTGTGTAAACACGCGAGCAAAAAATGTCATTCAGTTCTCATTTCCAATTAACATGGGAAATCGTCTGAATTTTTAGCTCACGTGTTTACACACGTGAGCATATGTCGCAGCGATGTCTGTCTGTCTGTCTGTCTATCTGCCTGTCTGTCTGTATGTCTGTCTGTCTGTCTGTTGGTCCGATATCTCAAAACGGAATATCAGATCAGAATCAAATCTGGTAGATATATTCAGTTAGGAAATGGCAAGAACTGATTAGTTTTTGGTGGGTGTGGCTTGCATACTTTTTACTCATTTGCATAATTAATGATTTTAGAAAAAACAGATGCATTAAATACGACTACACACAATTTGATGAGATTTGCTACAAATGTTGATCACACCAGGATATATAAGCAGTGGGAACCAATAAGGGGTGACATGAAAGATAGTTGCTAATTTGCATCTTTAATGAACTTTCCTAATTAGGGATATATGTCTGATTTGACTCGATCAAAATTGACCAAACTTGGTATGTATATTAAAGATACTATTATTTAACATTATTAAAAGTCATTAAGCGTTTTAACTTTAGCCAATTCTTAATTTGCATATTAAATGAACTTTGCTAATTAGGGATATATTTGAATAGACTGGACCGATGTGGATGAAACTTGCTACATGTATATGGAGCTACTATGATACAACATTTTTGAAAGTCATTAAGCATTTTTACTTCAGCCAATTCCGATTTTGCATATTTAATGAACTTTCCTAATTAGGGATATATATCTGAATTAACTTGATTTTAGTTTTTGAAACTTGACATTATTGAAAGTCAAAAGACATTTTTACTTCAGCCAATTCCTAATTTGCATATTAAAGGAATTTTCATAATTAGGGATATATATCTGAATTGACTAGATCAAAATTGATGAAACTTGCTATGTACATTAAAGACACTATAATACAATATTATTGAAAGTCATTAAGCATTTTCTCTTCAGCTAATTCCTAATTTGCGTATTTAATGGACTTTCCTAATTAGGGATATATATCTGAATTGACCTGACAAAAGTTAACAAAACTTGCTACATATATTGAAGACACTATGATACAACAATATTAAAAATCGTTACGCATTTTTACTTCATCCAATTTCTAATTTACATATTTAATGAACTTTGCTAATTAGGGATATATATCTGAATTGACTGGACCAAAGTTGATGAAACTTGATATACACATTAAAAGATACTATGATACAGCAGTATTGAAAGTCAGTAAGCAATTTTTCTTCAGCCAATCCCTAATTTGCATTTTCGATGATCTTTCCTCTGAGATTCACTTGATCAAAGTTGGCAAAACATGCTATGTACATTGATGATTATACCAGGTTAAAACAATATCGAAAGTCATTTCACATTTTCACATATCAGCTAATTTATAATTTCCATATCTGATGAGCTTTCACAGTTTGGCATATATGGCTTGAAGGACTTGGCCAAAGGTAATTACACTGGCTATATAAAGTGGTGATACAATGACAACAGTCAAAGAACTTTAATATTTTCATCTCAGCTAATTACATATTTGTGTACTTCATGACCTTTTAGAATTAATCGGCGGTGATTATTGTTCATTATGTTGATCATAATACTTTCAATGAAGTTGCAAACATGTGGCAAAGGTTAAAATTTACACATAACTGCAATATATAATGAAACACGTGAGCATTTTCAGTTCATATCTGGTCCTCATGTTAATTTTGGAATGAACTATAAAAACTTTTGCCATAGGGATCTGGTTCTGGGTGATACCTACCTCACCATGGCTTATATTATTGAGCAAAATATTGTTTAAAAATTTAAATTTTAAAGTATATTTGTTCATTTATTTGTATCAATATTATGTAACAACACCAGGGTAGGAGAGACTGTAATGCACCATGTTCTCAGCTATTTTCAATTAAAAGTTGTACATTTTTGAACGGTTTTTGTTAATTTTTTGTTGGACAAACACACATCAAGAAGGAACAGCAGATTTCCTTTGCTATTGGTTCAAGTTAATTTCCCACACTGGTCCACATCACTGCTGCCAATCTGACATGACTATCTCTGTCATGTGTTTTTACGGTGTGCTGTTGTGCTTCTGAACTGGGCTCATGTTGAGCTAATGTCGCCACCATGCCAAGTTATGCTGAAATCAATTGATAAGTCTTCAGTTCTTGGTCTAGTCAACATGAGCGCTACATACAAGATTAGGTATGGTCATACTGTTGAGGAAATTGTCATGTGCAATTCGCTTACGTTTTACTATCCAATATTTAGTATATTTTTTTTGATTCATTTTGTGCAATATAATTAGGTCTCTGACCAATTTAAATGGATGTCTCTCTGTGTGCTTTTCTTTATCCCTCAATTCTTCAGCCTTCCTCACATTTTGTATTTGGCTTGGATCTACTTTGATACATTAGCAAGGCACAACTTGTGATTTTTTTGTATTTTTGGTGTTTTCCATGTGTCAGTTCTCATTCCAGTTAACTTAAGGTGCTCACTTCATTTTCTATATTGTATCAGTTAACAGGCAGTATACACTTCTTCTATGTAGGTTTACCAACAGAGGATAGTTTCTTTGTCTAAAACAATACTGATAACCAGTTTTTCCGGATACTTCTTTTGTATAAAAGAGTATAGATAAGTGGAATGCGTAATTAATTATTTAAGATACTTGCCTGATAAACTGTCCAATATTGAAAGTAAGGAACATGGTTCAAACAATAGGCACAAGACAAAGAGTAGTAAAAGTCTTAGTATATACATTTAATACAACAATACTGGCACATTGACACCAAGACTCATAAGTTTATATGTATTTCTTCAAAGCTAGAAATTTGCAGCAGTATCGGTGGGATCAACTATCAAAAGTGTTTAAATGGTATAGTTAATACAGCAAAAAAGTAACAACCTCAAAGACCTCATTACTATTGCAAATATACGGGTAGAGTTGACTTTTCAGATCCTCAGATTCAGATCCTCAGATTCAGACCTCAGATTCACAACTCAGATCTCAGATCCTATAACTTCAGATGCAGATTCAAATTTACAAGCCTTTCACAATACCTGTATTAACAGTACGATTACAATATTATATTTATAATAATAATTTGAATATGTGTACAAGGCAGGTATGAAAACACAAAAAATGTCTACACAAACGTTTTCGCTCAGCAAGTTTCAACGAACACGGGTTTACAATTACAGATTAGCAAACTTGCTTCTTCCGACCCCTAAATTCCTGAGCTAGCCCGCGGTCACTGGCCTCCAACATTGATTATTATATTACCATGCCCTGTCCATCGTGTTTTAATTGGTCGAGCTGAATCACGTGACTGCCCACAAATACACAGTAATGGTTTGTTTTCATGCCCCTGAATATGAATAATATGGTAAACATAGTAACTTTACGGCTAAAACGAAAATTGTGATTTGTACAAAGATCATAATCAACCATAAAATAAAATGGAGCATTTGTGGGCCAAGTTTAGACGCTTTTTTTCAAAAAATCTCCGGATTTGGAAAATTTTTGCAGCGCACACACTACTCACTGACAGATTCTGGGGTCCCGTTGTCGTTCGCACGGGAAATTTTCGTAAATTTTGACAGTTTTTCAGGGTTCGTTGACAATATAATGGAAATAACAGACTCCGCTCTGACCATTAACGTTTATTTGTGGGCGCGGGCTCGAGGAAAGCCAAATTAACGGGCTCGGCAAGCCTCGCCCGTTAATATTTGGCTTTCCTCTCGCCCTTGCCCACAAATAAACATTAATGGTCAGCGCGTCGTCCTTTATTTCTATAGTTATATTCCCTTGCCATCAATATTACGAACGATGGTAAAATATGGACAGTAGATAGCCGGCATTTACATGATCATCGCGGTCTTGATCGTTTGATCGCTTGTGTGTTTATATCTATGTATTGACTATAGAGGGGGTATATCGGCACTGGCCCCCACTCTGCACTGACCCCTGGCATTTGAACGTTGACTCGACTGATTGCCTAACACACGTGATCACATAACAAGTGGAATCATTGCGCACTCTGTCTTCGACTGATGACGTTCTGATTCTGAGATCGAAGTTTTTAAGTTTAAGATTCAAGATAGAAATAAAATAATTTCTAAAGCCTTTTAAATCAAAATTATATTTTATTTATCAGTATATTACATCAAACTTTGAAAGTTGTGAAATTTGAATTCCAAATCTGCGTCTGAAGTTATAGGATCTGGGATCTTGAGATCTGAGGATCTGAATCTGAGGATCTGAAAAGTCAACTCTACCCAAATATACATGTGTCTCTAATCAGAGAAAATATCTTTGAGTCTCTACAAATCCTACGTACTCATTTCCTTGACACATAAAATTGATAAATAGTCCTACAATAGGAGTTAAACCCACATAGTCAAAAATAGCATCAATGACACTTTGCTCACATTTGGTTACATGTGGAAAGCTAGAGTGTGTGTGTATGCACGATATTTACAGTGAAATTCGATCAAGCTCCAAAGCTTCATTAGCCAAGGTGTTGTTTTAATCCACACGTATCAGCAATTTTTACAACATTAACACAGCAGGGCTTGATGTGGTCTCCTTTACATTTTAATCGGCTACATGCCACCAGGGCCGCTCAACACAAGTCAGACAGAGAAACATAAACAAATTACTACACTTTGCAATGTCATATATGCTTCTTTTTTATTCCCGATGAACAAGTGAGCATGTAAGTTAAGGTAGCTTTGGGAATTGACTGGCTAGAACATATGATGAATTGTTCTAGTGAAAAAAAGCGATTTATTATCTTTTAATTCAAACTTGGAAATGACTAATGCTGCAGTAAGTGTAAATAATCGGTTGCTGCAAAGTATTCCCATGTATCATTTGGGGTGATCAATCGGAATACATCATACACAGCGACCGCTGTATTTTCATGCAGCATTTAACGGTACTTGTCCATTTTCAACAGTTTTTGCATCTTGTTGAAACAATTTTCTGCAGGGTTGAAGTCCGGCGAATACGTAGGTAAGAACACAATTTCAACGCCAATGTCATCCAACACGGTTCTTACTATATTTCCTGGTTCATGGTGATGAATAGGTGCAATTATCCACAACAACTGTGTCGCCAGTCAGTAGAGCAGCCTCATCTGTGGCTTCTGTGAAAAATCTGATAAATTCATTTCCATTAATTGGATGGCCCTTCAATAACCGATATTACGCCGTTAAGTCAAACGAGTAAATTGACTGCGTTGTTTGTCCCGGGCGTATAGCGTGCCATTTCAAGGCATTTCACTCCTTTCTGTGAATGGCCGTACACAGACTGGCCTGCTCAAGTATGTTAAGGTAGGGCTCCCGCAAAGGTGCCCTCTATTGACAAGTGCGTTTTGGTTTTACTGGGTATCAGCACATCCTTCCACATTAGTCACACTTTGTATATATATTTTATAAAAAACGGCTCCGCAAAATAGTATTATGTTGATGAAATCCCCGAAATAATTATTAATTTGACTAAATAACGGTATTTTTGGTTCGAAAATGGTATTGTCAGTTTGAGCACAGAATCCAGCCGGTACTCCCACAGATCCTGTAAATAACCACATTGTCCGCGTTGACCCCACTTTCCATCACTAGTGCGACCTATACTGTAAGAAATTTTGCCCCCGTATTAATGACTTGCCACAAAATATCAGCTGACCTTTGGGGATGACCTCCAATGCGAGCGTAATTGGGGCAAACTGTGCCTGCACTTGCTTTCTGGGATAAAGAATTGTCAGCATGATATCTCAAACATGTCAATATAATATTCAAATCAGCGATTTTAAAAAAATAACATATTTAGCGGCTGGATTTTGGCATTTTTCTTTTCGTAATTTGTGACTGAGACTAGCCGGCCCGGGGAATCCCTATGCAGACCCCTGGGGAAGCCCATCCAGGGACCACATGCAATGCTTTATGGGTAGAGACAGCTGACTGTATCCTCGTAACAAGGCGGTCGCTTCCATTTCAGCACACATTCAGCAATTGTGTCGGTGTGAGAGCAGTTCTGGAGATCGAGAAAATACTTAACAGGGTTTGCTCAGGCTACTCAAGCTGATTAGCCTTTCTGGCTAATAAAGTGTGAACACAAGTAGCCAGATTTTTTTGAGGGACAGGGTCAAGGGTCATATAATTAAACACATATAGACAAAACATTTCAGAAGTCAGCCACTTTCTCATCATTACGTATCCCTAGGCTCAGTGCTGCTTACTTCGATAAAAATGAATACTTCACATCAATACTTTCATGCATGATTACTGAACACCACTCTAACTTAAACTTTCAAAAATTGACCAGCAAACTGTAAAGGACACAAAACTTACAGGAAAAATTAACATTTTCAAGATCTTCATGAACTGGGATGCCATGATCACATTCATACTGATTGCAAGTCTGCGTACAAGAGAGTAAAACTCAGCAACGATTTCCAAGCTTAATTGACACAGTATTTTATATTGCTGTTTCAAATCAAACTGATGAAACAATTCCCTTCATACAGAAGTGACATTTTGGTATTTGACGCAAAAATTATTCTAAAAATATGCAAAAAATTGACATCTTCGTAATTTAATACTTGTGACATTGACTACTCGGCTTACACTGCACTGCATCGCCGGCCTGAACATGGAAATAGAACATGTGCACCTATGAAAAGGTTCATTCGGTACACCACAAAACAGAAGTGACTTTGATTCATCACTGTCCCTCTCTATGATCAGACCATAACTTTCCAAGTAACATTGTATGTACACATCACAAAGCGTTGTGCCAATCCTTAATTGCAAATTCTGCAAGGACAAGGTCTGGTTCTAGACAGGCAGGAAATTCTCACGTAAACACAATACAGTTACGTGTATTTGTTGTTATGGTTGATGTCACTGGTGTATACTGTTTACGGCCCGAGTGACGATCTAGAGTCTACCAAGTGAAAAAACCTACCTGTTCACTTGGACAAGTACTTTTCAAAACTACATGTCCCAGGCCAAATTTCACTTGTCCGGGACAGGCAGACAGGTACTATTTCGAGCCCTGGTATCAATTGCTTACTAAATCACCACATTATATGTACTCAAAATTCATTTATTAAAATTCCACAAATTAGAATATTTTATCACAATATTTGTTAATTTTGTTCATATCAACATAATCTAAATAAGTATGGTATTACCGCTCCATTGAGCCTTTATCCCCAATTTCAAACTGGCATTGGAAGTGCTTCTTATGAAGGCATTTTTCACCAAAACCAACAAAAGAAAATCTAGAAAAACAACCACAATTGTTCATCTTGTTCTGACTTGACAAAATATGTATAAGAACATTTTTAGGCATAGGCATTTACAAACCAAATTTCAAATAGTGGAATATTTCTGAAAACAAATTGTCAAATATTGAGAAAAGGAAAACTTCACAAAAAAATATCAAATTGAAGATATTTCTATGAGAATTTAAAACAAGCGACCTGGAGCGGCCAATAGAGCTCCTCTATCATGTGTTATGTAGAGAATAACTTTTTGTGACATATGTGTTAATAGGGACATTTTTGATAGTATACTTCACAACAGCCTGACCACAAATGGCAAAATAAGCTGCAAAAATATGCAGTTGAAGATTTCATCATAATTTGAACATATGACAAGATCATCCTTAAGAACATTTACACCAAATATCAAAGCTATCAGACCAGTTGTTTTCATTTGATCTCTGTGTACCTTGTTCGAATAAGAGATATAGTCCATAAAAGAGAGAACTCTGTCAAGTGGTTTTATGTTAAACAGACAAACAGACAAACGTGATCTATACATTTGAGAAACAAATTTTTCGACCAAAATGCCAAAAATTGCCCCAAAATACAAAATTGCAGATTTCAGCATAATTTCAAGATATCAAATTTAGATAATTCCTACAAACATATTTACCAAATATCAAGAGTATCAGACAAATGCATGTTGAGAAAAAAATGTTCCAAAAATGAATATGAAAACTTCACTACAATTTTAACAAGTCATCGTTGATGACACAGTCCCCACTTGTTAATGGGTATTTTGATTACAGGTCCTCAGAGAGGATAGAGTCTTCTTCATTAGGTCTGTGATAAAAATACTTTTGAATAAATTCGCTTGATACATGTCTGAGTCATGGTTCAAGACATAAAAAATTGTAATAAAATGGCCACAGGGTCGCCATATTGGATCGTATCACAAAACAATCAATGTGCATATGTATGACATAGGCCAATGTTCTTGTACCTACTTTGAATAAAATCAGTTGAGATATGCCTGAGTTATGGCTTTGTACATGAAAAAATTATAACAAAATGGCCGCACAGCAGCCATATTAGATCGTATCACAAAACAAATGGACATGCATATGTATGACATATGAAGTAATCCTTGTACCAAGTTTGAATGAAATCAGTCCAGGCATCTCTGAGATATCTGCGTGAACGGACAGACGGACAGACGGACGGACGCACAGACATGACCAAACCTATACGTCCCCCCTGTGGGGACTAACAAACACGACTACCATAAGATGCCCAAAAATACAAACAAGCAAATTTCACCATAATTTGAAGAACACCTAATTTAGATTACCTAAATGAACCTGTATACCAAATTTCAACCTAATGTGTGAAATATGGTTGCAGAGCCAGCAATTTAAAGGAATTTTCCTTCCTTCCTTTCCTAATATGCATATTTTTGACAATGACACGTTCATTTGAACAAATTCATATCACCACCCCTGAGTACACCTGTACACCAAATACAAAGATGGTAGGTGCTGCAGTTTTTGAGTTTTTGATGTGGACAGACACATACATCCATACACATAAATACATACACGTACAGACACTGCCGACTTACCATATAACGTAAGCTGTCTTCAGTAAATACACATAAACCAAATGTCAATATATTTGTAATGGACTGCTCATGCAAATACAAGGTGCACTTTCCCCCTTAAATACACTACAAATGTACTAGCTGTTACAAAATCTGTGGATTTAATGTATGTCTAATGACCATGGTTGCATGGCTGAAGTTCATAAAGGAGGGTCTCTGTGCTGAACTATCAGAGAATGAAATGTTTGAATTTGACATTGAAATTTCAAGTTATAAGCATACACAGTGGGTTATGAACAGCTTTTTTTCACCAATTAGAAAGTTCTATTTTGGCAATGTCACATTACAATCTCACAGAAGCTAGAGACTATTCACCAAGTGTCAAAAAGGACTCCAGTTTATTTTAATTAATGAAGTGTTGATGACTGTGATCTGTGTCAGGATAGTCTACCAAAGCTTATAGTTCACATAGTTTCTCTTCCCAAACCTTGTTGCTTCACTCATACAATTTCATAATCTAGGCTAAGTGCACTACTGGCAGTTAGGACAGACACAGAGAGGAGTGTAGCAACGAGGTCTACAGGCTACCAATTCATTGGATTGTGATGATGTTAACTGGGTAGGAACATGAAATTCAAATATTACAAATAGTCCTGAAACTAATTAGAATAGTATCGTCAATACTACTAACAGACAAACAACCACAGTGATGGACTTCTGTTGTTGTAGGATTTCTTTTATATGAATCAGTGCAAAATGCTGCTATTTGCAAGAATACAGACTTTCCATATAAATTCAGCAAATTGACATACACATCTGGTCCCATCAAGTAAAAAGGTGGAAAAGACCCTAACCTGCTTGTCTCTCAGACTCTTCATGGATAGTTTCTCTGTACAACAGTTTTTCTCTTTCAGTTATCTCTTTCAGCTCCATTTTTTGCAGACACACCGCATAGCCATGCTGCACATGAGTGTTAGCAGTATAGGGCCCTGAAAGTTCTACAAGGTGATAGGTATGTCACTTGGTTATGTAGAATTTTCTTTTAATGAATTTGTTGACACTGTCAGTAACAAGTTGCTCTATGTCGATTTGTAGATGTTTTACAAGTTTATCCTTCAGTCAAATATGCATGACATCTTTGCCTCTTCTCTAAAATATCAATGAAGCTATATTATTGGTGACTATAATACCTTGTAATGTGGGAATCAATAGTCTCTGGACCTAATGTTGCTTCACTTCTCCCCATGTCTATACCTACTGCCAGCACGGCAATCTTCCTTCAATGAAGTGAAGACGTCTGCCAAGAAACTATTGTTTATGCAGTGTTTTCAACGTGCCTGAGATTTTAAGCATACACGAATTCAGCTGTATGTAAATATAAATATATAAACTGAAAATTACTGCATATATGTATTTAAAGGGATATAGTCTTCGGAACTGCACTCGAAGGTCGTATGGGACCCATACGACCCATGGCAACAATGTATCCAAGGCTCAATGGTGATTGGTGAAAGTTAAAGCGCAGTGGTCGTCGTGCTGTGCGTGCGTGATTTTTTTGTTGATAAACATAAATTTTTGTAAACATAAGTCTTCTAAACTTCAATAGGAGTGAGATGGGAGCAGTCCCCCACTTTGTTAAGGCCTTTGTAAGACTAAACATCATGCAATAGTAAAATATTAAGATCGGAAACAAACTTCAGTGGTGCATTTCTATCTATAAACTCATGTAAGGCTACGAACATTGGGACACTACACTCAGCACATTATGTCGCTGAGTTTACTGCACGCAGACACAGTGAACAAAAAGGTTTGATCGCGCGCGATCACGTTGGTTGTACACAATGCTATGTACAGTACAGTGAAAATACATAACTAAAATGATCAACATTGCCTATATATGGAGACCAGCAACAAGCACAATGCCTAACACAAACATAGGGCCAAAGTCCCTGAAGCTACTATAGACATGGATACAAAATTAAGTATTTCCTGACTGTATGAAATTATCTCACTAAGGTCATCCTAAGGACATGTAAACCAAATATTAAAGCTGTCTGACCAGCGGTTTTGAAAAAACAAGCGACTCAACAGTTGACAGAGCTCTGCTGTGTTATGTAGAGTATAACCTTTTGTGACACATGTATTGATGAAGAAGGTGGATATCTTTGATAGCTCATTTCAGGATGGCCTGACCAAAAATAGAAAAAAATTCCGTAAAAATACAGATTTGCATATTTCATCAGACTATATTATTAGTCTATAATAGCAAGAGTTAATTACATTCTAATTAAAGTAAACAAGACTTGCTTAAATCAAGATTTACGTCATAATAAAACAGCATATCTGTCAGTTTATAAAGAATCTTCAGCTGGTTATCTATATCTGTATTTTCATCCTATTAACCAAGCACATTTTAACTTTGAAATTAACATTGTAAGTAAGTTCTGTTGAATAAGTTGAGACTGTACGTACTCAGAGAAAGCACACTGAAGAGACAAATGTTTGTAACTTAAGAAGTTCAAGGTCATCAAAAGCATTATAAGGAATCATGTTACACTAAGTCTTTCATTGCACTGTTTACACAGATTGCATAATTGCTATAAATAGCACATGAGGAATCTTACAGCACAGCTTTACCATAAAAACCCTATCACTTTGACCACTCTTTTAATTGACCACTCTATTTTTTTCCTCAAAAAGTAATCTTATTTTATCCTTACCAAGTCAACCATAAATGGAAATTAGAACTTTCTCTATCTCTATTTATTTGACCACCCTATCCTGACAAACTATTATGAGCAATTTCTTTTAGATAACATAAATGGTGGTTCAGAATATATCAAAGCTGGGATTCAGGAAAGTTGCCTTTACATCTTTTAATCCTCCAAGATGGTAAGCATTTCACTATGAACTGTCAAAAAAAGTTGAACGTTCTGATAATTCCACACTAAAATTCAATTATTTAAAATCATATAAATTATTTTTTTCTGGGTGAATTGATAGGGTTTATACAGTACAAGAATTACATACAATGTAAGTCAAATTTTGACCAAAATGACAAAAAAATTCCTTAAATATACACATTTGCATATTTCATCACAATTTCAACAAATCTAAGTTGGGTTATCCCTAGGGACCTGTATACCAAATAACAAAGCTGTCTGACCAGCGGTTATGAAGAAGAAGATTTTTTACCAAAAACACCTTTTTTGGCATTAATTTGCCTATTTTCAACAATATCAAAAAATTAAAAAAAATAGTTTCTCAAAATCATATTTTTCATCTACACAACAAATATCAAATCAGTAAGTACTGCGGTTCTCAAGATATTTGAGTGGACGGACGCCTCACAAACGGACATACATACATACATACATACATACATACATACATACATACAGACTGACGACGGACGCCGGACGGATACCCATCCCAATAGCTTCTATAGACTATAGTCTATAGTAGCTAAAAATTACACTCAAGACCATGATCGGCAAGCCAGAGCAGGACACGGGAGATGTTGTTGGGAGACGGTCACCGCGTTGACGTACACGGATATAGAGAATCCGGTCCCACAACGTACCGGCCCGCTACGACTTGGCCCACAACCAACTGTTGATCACCACAACCAACTGTTGATCACCATACTTCTCCTAGTATTAAGTGGTAAGAAATAGTAAAATGACAGGAAACAATAGACAAATCGAGCGGGTTTTCGCGGCATTTGGCAGGAAAATTGCACGGCTACACCGTGCATAGACGTATCGAGAGATCCTGTGCCCCAGTCCTGTGCACGGTCATGGCAGTGATCCAACCGCTAGCTGGTGTAGGCCTACCGGTGCTGGGCAAACTTCGTTGTTGTACCTCCTGATTGAAGGGTAGGTCTGAATCCTCATTCAAGTGAGATAACCCCCACATAACAAGAATAGCTATGAAAGGTCCTTCGCTTGACTTGATACCTGTACTCGGAATTCTCGTTTGCACCCCCAAACGGGGTAAACTTTGTAGTTGAGTTGGATTCTCCACAGCCGAGTGTAGCACGTCATATACCCGGTTAGCCCTGCGTACGATGCTGTGTGTTCCGCTACAGCTAATCGCCCCGCTCACCACAGCGGGCGATTAGCTGTAGCGGAACACACAGCATCGTACGCAGGGCTAATACCCGGTTTGACACGGACGTTCATACAGACCACAGAACGGAACAGATGCAGAGATGCTTCTTGCTGCAGCGGGCATTGCTCTGCGAGCTGTAGATTTCTGTAGTTTAGGTTGTTGTCTTTGTACTCCTGTCGGGCCTCTTGAAATGAAAGCTCTCGTCCTTGCTAGCGATGTCGAAAACTAGAGCCCGGTCGTTGATAGTCTGTTGGCGTATACATGCGTACGTCTAGCTCTATGGCTCGAGCGATAACAGTAGCCGAGCCCCATTCAACTGATTCAAGAAAATCATGAGCAAATGTGATCTCAATCCAGCGTGCAATCATTGTTCAATATTCAGCAGATATTTAACTTAGATTAATTGATCTTTTATTGCGTGTTACAATTGGATAGTTGGTATGCGTGTGACAGATCAGCCGCCATTTTAACAAGCGGCAATATCGCAAACATTACAATCAACCCGTAACATGTGCGGCGTTCTTGGATTTATTTACAACAGAGGGGGACCCCCTCAGGAGGATGCGCAGCGCGACGACCACTGCGCTTTAAAACATGTCTGTAATGATCTATCATCGTATAACTTAAATGTTGCAGCTATGATGATGAGGTGCATCTTGATATCGTGCATGAAATACATTGTTTGTAAACAAGAAACTGGCACACGCAGTTCCGACGACTATATCCCTTTAACAGCCATTTGATAATCTAAACATGGTAAAATTGTATACATGTATTAAGTATGATAAAGTTAAATGAAGATGAGGTTCATTCAAGGATCAATGCTTAGGGAGCCGTCATTATTTACGGCCTAGGGGGGTTGGAGGAATTGCTTTAGAAACTCCAAAATTTCGAGTAACCCCCCCCCCCCACCATGACATGTTTGAGTAACCCCCCTCTCTGCTACAGAAATTTTGAGTGACCCCCCTCCAAAAATAAAATTGGGAAAGTTAAGTATCTATACAGTAAAATGGATTGCTGCTGCGACAGGCCCTGTACAGACCCTGATTAAACCCTGTGGTACAAGTCTGTGTCGGAAAGAGGTTCCATTGCTGTGACAGGGGATGATGTAAAGGTCTGTATCAAGTGCTTTGATGAATGACAGGGAGTGTTCTCTGTAGTATTTTTTTAATAAGAGGGCGTAGATGTGGTGCAAAAGCACCACAAGCAACGGTGCAATGGGGAAGGTCAGGAGGGGGTGTCCCCCTTCCTGCTGTTGAAGCTTTTGAAAAAAAGAGATTAAAATGGTGTTATTTGGTGGCACTTGGGGAGTATATTTTTCAAATTTTTTTTTGTATAAAAAACTCAAAGGAAAAGAAATCTGAGACAGTATTCCAAAACTTATATTCCATTTCACTGATTTCAATGCAGATTACATTTTTTGAAAACGAAGTATAGTGACAGACATACATTTATTCACATTTATTATTTATTATTCTTTCCCTGCAATAAAAGATGGGTTTGTTGTCAGGCATTCCACTGAGTTTTAAACTTTATAGAATCAGAATTAGCTTGCTTTACACATTTTCCCCAATCGGTAACCTATAGAATGTAGAATATAGAAAGCAGACGTTTCTCATGAATGATCAGGCAAGTATATCAATCTTTAATCAGGAACCTCAGGAAATACTAAAAAATGTACTCAGTACTAGCCTCTAACATAAGGCTTGACACGTCGAATAGCTGATCATTCTCATCTGAAGATCACAATAACGTGAAACATATAGTATAATGAGATTTTAGTTTATATTTGAAACCACCTGTATTATCATATATATATATATATATATATATATATATATATATATATATATATATATATACGGTATATATATAATATTGTGTGTGTGTCAGTGTTCGCGCTACCGCTCGCCAGACGGCAAAATGGCGAATTGATTCACTCATTGGCGACTCAGACGGTCAGAACAATCGCCAGACTGGCGACTCAAAATTTGTACGTTCGGTCACTTTGTTCTACGATGTTCTGTTGCATTGCGGTGTTTTGTTTTACTTCTCGGGAAGTCTTCCGCCATAGTACTATCGTACTCATCTAAGTATAAGCCCTGCCACTGTTTTCAGAGTATAATGGGTCGTACAAGTTGGTAAAATTACTTTTGAGATAAAAGAAGCTAATGGGACATCGAAGTTCCGGTGATAGTATCGTGAGCAAAATGGCACGTATACCCACAGGGTACACGGGCTTGTTGTTTATTTGTGTCTGTTTGTTTGTGTGTATGTTTGTGTTTGTTTATTTGTATTTTTAATAAAATAACAGCGAAAAGCTGTTTTGTTAATATTTGTCAATAAAGAGCAGTTTATTTGTTTATTTGTTTGTTTATTTATTTATTTGTTTGTTTGTTTGTTGATACGTATTTCCGATGGTTAGGGTTAGGGTTAGGCTTAAGTTAGGGTTAGGGTTAGGGTTAGGGTTAGGCTTAAGTTAGGATTAGGGTTAGGGTTAGGCTTATTCACTCCCTCTATATATTGAGACAAGGGGAGCAACTGGGATTCCAACATCTGTATTTTCATGTCAAGAAAAACACACCAAATAAATGCCAGACAATTGAAATATTGGGTTTGTGGCAGCATCATGTCCTGTACTTATCACACCTATCCTTTAATTCGATGGACAGAGCAAAAATCGGCGATATTTAGCATCTTTCTCCTTTGATTCGTACAGTTTGTACGGCAAAACGTAAGTGTCACACTTTGGCGGGTTAGTACGTCAGTGAAATTCAAATCGGACCAATCAGATAGCTTGTTAGCCCTGCCTTGGCCCGAACCGGAGACGTTACCGTTGTGGGGCTCGAACCAGGATGATTTTACTGTGGCGCATTTTGCCATGTTCATTTTCCCTTTACGAATCGTCGACAACTTTGTATGCCGCACATTCACTTTGGTCTTATGAGAAAAAGGTTCCACTAGAGTACTTAAACTATACATCTGTGCGAAACGCACTCATTTCCAATCAGTTCGTGAGATATACGAGCCTATTAAATGGAAAAAAAACATGAGCGTAAACCCGGAAGTAAACAAATACAGAGAGACCGTCGCCACGCCACGGTTGAATTTCCGTGGCTGGAAAAGTTGTTCTTGGTATTGGTTCAATTCTAATAGTTTTCTAGCTATCGAAAGTAAACTACGGGCAGTAACCTTCCAACTACGAACAATACTGTACTCGTCCGAGTATACTATAAGCCCCCGATTCGGCAACACTGAACGGTGGTAAAAACTGTGGAGGGGCTCGAGCATCCCATTTTTTTCTGCCACGGTCGCTTAACTTGTGCTAATTTTATGCACGATTTTTTTCAACTCCTCTGGATGTGTCTATCGCTTTCCAAATCAACTTTATCCAAAGGTATTAATTACACAATCTCTGAATACAGAAGTGACATTTTGGTAAATTTCAACGTCGAAAAAACCCCAAACTTGAAACAAAGACGTCATGTACATGTTAGCCCTGCGTACGATGCTGTGTGTTCCGCTACAGCTAATAGCCCCGCTCACCACAGCGGGGCTATTAGCTGTAGCGGAACACACAGCATCGTACGCAGGGCTATGTACATGTATGCTGCTGATCTGAGTGTATGTGAACTGGCACGGCATGCATATTGCCTACACGGAAAGGCAACTCAATATTCCTGTATCAAACCGTATACATCTTGTGAAAACAACAACATAGCAGTGATTGTAATAGTCACCAGGAAAAAAAGCTTCACAAATGAAAGGATAATTGCTTCAAACAAAAGCAACTGCATGTTCACATGAAAACAGACATCGTGGCCGTCAATGAAAATAAACCATGGCAGACGTGTGTGAGACTATTCTATTTAGGCGACGGGGTGAGCAGGGTCAAAGAATCAAGAAAGTACTGGAAAAACGTGTCATTTTCCTTACGTTGCTGTCAAGGGAACTCGAGTTTCCCATTGTTTTTACATCTTTTAATGGTTACTTTATTATTTTAAAGTATGATCCGTTGTCATGAACAGTGAATCAACGACTTTTTTGTTGCATTCTCGATATCTGCGAACACGTATTAGTCACAGGCACGACTGCATCTTGCTGTGGTATAGTCGCTTGAGAACTGGCGTTCGCGTATACTGCTGTGAGTCTAACAAGCTGCCTGATTGGTCCGATTTGAATTTGTCTGACATACTAACCCGCCAAAGTGTGACACTTACGTTTTGCCGTACAAACTGTACGAATCAAAGGAGGAAGATGCTAAATATCGCCGATTTTTGCCCTTTCCATCGAATTAAAGGATAGGTGTGGTAAGTACAGGACATGATGCTGCCACAAACCCAATATTTCAATTGTCCGGCATTCATTTGGTGTGTTTTTCTTGACTTGAAAATACAGATGTTGGAATCCCAGTTGCTCCCCTTGTCTCAATATATAGAGGGAGTGAATAAGCCTAACCCTAACCCTAACCCTAACTTAAGCCTAACCCTAACCCGAACTTAAGCCTAACCCTAACCCTAACCCTAACCCTAACTTAAGCCTAACCCTAACCCTAACCATCGGAAATACGTATCAACAAACAAACAAACAAACAAACAAATAAATAAACAAACAGATAAGTAAACTGCTCTTTATTGACAAATATTAACAAAACAGCTTTTCGCTGTTATTTTATTAAAAATAACAAATAATCAAACACAAACACATACACATAAACAAACAGACACAAATAAACAACAAGCACGAGTCCCCTGTGGTATACCCAATACATGTACTTGTGCCCCTCCGAAATGTCCCCCGTTACTTAAATAGAATAGTCCCACTCTAGTTACGTCCGCCATTGTTCACGTTCACGCTGTCCTGTTTTCCCGGGAGGTTGTCATAGTCCACGTCTAAACATGCAATTTCAGTTGTTTTCAGCGATCATCCTTTCATCTGTGAAGAGCGGTTTCACCGGTGACCATTACAATTTTCACTGCTGTGCTGTTGTTTTAACAAGACATGGACCGTTTGATCTTGGAAAGTAGAGTTGCTTTTACGTGCAGCCAATGCACATGCCAGTTCACGGGTTCACACCATGCTCTTGAACGTGAATGGCAGCACACATGATGTCTTTGTTTCAAGTTTATATTTTATCTCAAGGTATGATTCAAGCTGAAATGTCACCAAAATGTCACTTCTATATCGAGGGATTGTGCAAACCAGTTTGATTTAAAACAGCTTTGTAAAACACTGTTTACTTAGCTTGGAAATTGTTACTGAGTTTTGCTGTCTTTTGGCCATGCACGGACGTGTATCAATATCAGTGTGATCATGGCATGCCATGCCACGTTCATGAAGATCTTGAGGATGTTACTCTTTTCTGTATTTTTTTGTACTTCACAATTTCTTTGGATGACGTTTGAAAGTTCAAGTGGTGTTCAATAGTCATGCATGAGTTTTGATACGAAGCATTCTTTTTATTGAACTATTAAAGCATCACTGAGGATACATATGATGATGAGAAAGTGGCAGACCTGAAATATTTGGTTATCATTACTCTTGAGTATTTAATGATATCACCTTTGACCCTTCGAGATGAATGTGTGTGACCCTTGACCTCACCTCTCAAAAGAAAAATCTGGCTACTTGTGTTCACACTGTATTAGCCAAAAAGGCTAATCAGCTTGAGTAGCCAGAGCAAACCCTGGTGTGTGTGTGTGTGTGTGTGTGTACATATACCGGGTATGAACATACATATCTCAAGCATACATATTGCTGTTCTTTACTATTATTGTTGTATTAATTAATAACTTCACTAAATGCTTCAGTACATATCAACAAAATTGAGTAACCCCCCCTTCTTGTTCTCCACTTTTGAGCAACCCCTCTGTAGCTTTCGATTTTTTGACTGACCCCCTCAGATTCCTCCGACCCCCCCCCAGGCCATAAATAATGACGGCTCCCTTACACATCATGTTAATGTGAATTTTAAAGTTGTGACAATGTGCAGTTTTTATTAGACATGAACTTATCAGATATATTATACATGAAGAAGTCTCTTTCCATGAATGATGCACTATGCTTGTGGTTTGAAGCATGTTGGTATTCTGTACCAGTGCTCAGACTTTGAGGTCAATCTCTTTTACCAGAATGTTAAGTTGGGTCTGTTACTGTTGAATAACAAAGAACATTATGCAAATGAAGCAATGTTTCATATTTGCAGTGGCCAATATGTGTATTCCAATTATTGTTCCATGAAACCATTTAATGCTCTGCTTTAAATTAGAATGTAATTCACCTCTCTGAGATAATAACATGCATTCAACTTCCTGTTTGGCATTTTAAGCAATTTTACCAAAATATGTGACATCTGTGCAGTCTCAAATTGTTTTTGATAAAATATGAAATGCAGCATCACTCAGCATTTGTTCAAATTTGATATTGTTAATTTTATACATAAAAGAAATATGTTGTAGCATATATCTTTGGTCTTAATTTCATACATAAAGAGGTTTGACAAAGGAGCCTGGCATTCAATAGGCACAAAATCTCTGATGTCACACTGATACTGTTGATTTATTTGCAATTTGGATAAGATTGCATCATAACATCTCAAAAAACCTACAACTAACATCTTCGGGAATTTGACAAGTAGGTTTAAGTTAAAGATTTGGTTAAAAAATATTGACCATGATTTAAGAACTTTGAATGAGGACATCCTTTGACACTACAAATAAAGCCAGCAAACAGTTTTTCAGTAGATTTTAGACCAAACAAGCAACCAAATGGCTGGAAGAGCTCTGATGTGGTGTGCAGAGAATAACTATTTGAGACAAATGTGTTGATGAAGAATGTAATTGTTGGTTTCAGAGAAAAGATCTGTGATCCAAAATGACAAATAGTGGCCCCGATCAGTGAGTGTTACAAACTCAGCTTTCAGACAAACACTTGGTCTTCCTACAAACACTCACCATTCACAAGCAGGATTACAACAGGCAAAACAGGAGAATGTAAACAAAGCAAGCCGAAGTGCCGCTCACTTCAGGACGGTCTGACCAAAATCGGCAAAAATAGTCACAAACATAATAATTAAAGAATTCATCAGAGTTTGAACATATTACATGAAGATCATTCCTAGTAACATATCTACCAAATATCACACTTATTTGATTCAATAATTTCTCAGAAACAGATTTTTTTTGGCAAAAAATGCCAAAAAATGCAAAATTGCAGATTCCACCATAATTTCAAGATATCAAATTTAGATAATCCCTACAGAGTTCTATTATACCAAATATATAAAGCCATTAGAGAAGCCCTCATGGTGGAAAAATGTTTGGCCAATGTTTGGTCAAAAAATACAAATTTGCATATTTCATCATACTAGATCAAATCTGAATAAGGTCATTCTAATGGACCTGTATACCGAATATTAAAAACTGTCAGATCAGCAGTTACAAAGGAGATGACTTTTGCCAAAAAAAGCAATATTAGTCTGAAAAAAAATACAAATTTGCATATTCAACACAATTTTACCAAATCTGATTAAGGTCATCACATAGGACCTGTACTCCATACATTAAAGGAAGCAGACTTAGCTGTTTTGAAGACGAAACTTTGGATGCTGGACGACGATACACATCCACCTATTCGATAAGTTCCACATCGCTGACAGCAGAGCTAATGAAGACAAGTGATCAAGCTGAAGACAAAGTTGTATTGTGATATTTCAGATCATTCAGATAACAGATGTGGGTTGGTTTGCCAATAACGGGAATACCAATGAAAATGGGACAAATTTGCAAATCAGCAGCAAATTTAAGAACATGCTGTAGATTATTTTTTTATGGGAGAGTCCAACTGGTGATCATTGCATACATCAGTGTCAGCTGTAACTGCTGGTCGTGTACATCATTGGTGACGCACTTTGCCTGAGTACTAGCATTTAACCATGGCTCAACTGTCAAGAAAAATGATTTGCTTGACCAAAACGGTAAATGTTGCCTGAAAATACTGGTATACAAGTTTTATCATAATTTGAGCAAATCTGAGTCAGATAACCCCTATGTAATGATCCAATTTGAAGTATATTGGTATGAAAAGAAATATTATGAATGAGAAAAATTATAAAAGATCCAAATGTATAAAGTTTGTGTCATTTTTAAATATGAATTAATAGGGCAATACTATGAACATATATACCAAATTTTAAATCCTCCCAGAAAATATTCACTAAGTCTTGTAAATTTTCATTTCTTGTTATTTTGTTAATTATGCAAGGTACAAGACTCACTTGATACTAGATAACCATCTATACATTTACTATGGCTAGCACTTGTCACATATTTTTGAGTAGTTTTTGAGTTAAGAGCTCTAAAACATTGGTCTACAGACTAACAGATGGCCAGAAAAACTGACACACAAATAGACTTTCAGAGCAATGACACTCCCCCTTTACATACAAAATATCAAAGCAGTATAACCTGCAGTTCCAGATTTCTTTTAATTTGTGACCACTTTCATATTCTTTGTGCTCATTTGGATACCTGTGAAAACGTACTTACTCAATTTTCATAAAGATAATATCATTCAGTCACATATAAATAAATATATATCCTGACAAATATAATCAAGCGACCTAGTGGCCGATATAGCTCCGCTGTGTTTATGAAGAGAATAACTATTTTGACGCATGATGATGAAGTAGGTGGAAATCTTTGATAGCTTAATGCAGTGGCCAGAAAAAAGTGGCTAAAATTAGCTGCAAAAATACACAATTGAAGATTTCATCATACTTTGAATATATCACATCGGATCATCCCTAAGAACATGTCAACCAAAGCTATCTGATGAGTAGTTTTTTGAGAATAAAATTTTCTGACCAAAAATGGCAACAATTGCAACAAAAATAAAAATTGCAGATTTCATCATCATTTCAAAAGATCAAATTTAGTTCATCTAGAGAAACCTGTATACCAAATTTCAAAGCTATCATATGAGTAGTTTTGGAAATACACATTTTTTTACCAAAAATGGCCCCAAAAATACAAAATTACAGATTTCATCAGAAATTCAATATATATTACTTACCTCATCTGTAGAAACCTGTATACCAAATTGCAAAGCTATCAGATGAGTAGTTTTGGAAACACACATTTTTTGACCAAAAATGGCAAAAATTGCCCCAAAAATACAAAATAACAGATTTCTTCAGAAATTCAATAAATATCATTAAGGTGATCTGTAGGAACCTGTATAACAAATTTCAAAGCTATCAGATGAGTAATTTTGGAAATACACAATTTTTGACCAAAAATGGCAAAAATTGCCCCAAAATACAAATTTGCATATTTCTGCACAATTTGAACAAATCTGAAATAGATCATCCCTAGGGACCTATGTACCCAATATCAAAGCTATCTGACTGGTAGTTTTGAAGAAGAAGATTTTTAAAGATTTTTTTACCAAAAATGACAAAAATTGCCTTAAAAATACAAATATCCAAATTTCACCGTGATTTGAACAAATCTAACAGAAGTCACCCTAAGTAAACTGCATATCAAATTTCAAAGCAATCGGACAAGCGATTTCAGAGAAGATTTTTCTACCAAAAACACCAAAAAATGCCCAAAAATACAAATATGCAAATTTTACCACGATTTGAACAAACTTAAGTGAGGTCACCAAAAGTGAACTGTGTATAAAATTTCAAAGCAATTGGACTTGCGGTTTCAGAGGAGAAGGCAATTGTTGACGGACAATGACGGACAACGACGACAACGGACGACGACGGAAAATCAACCTATCTTATAAGCTCTGCGACACTGACAGCGGAGCTAATAAAAGATACAGGTCTTGTTACCCTATAAGTATCCTGTTATCACATATATCAGGCAAAAATTGAGTTGAATAAATTCAAGGTAACTATCAAAAAGTGAGCATTAGAGTTGATTGGAACGAGGAATTGTTCCTATAGATCACACAAAAGCAAGAGAGAATTGTCTCAACTTATGTTGTTTAAAATAGAAAAGTTAAGGATCTCAGCGTATACTACTCAATCTGCTGGCCTTGTCTATGCAACAAGTAATGCAGACATTGTTGCCAGTCTCTTTGTAATACAACAAAGTTCACCAAAACAATAACTGTGTATGAAAAGGTAAAGATTTATAATGGAAAAAAAAATACATCAAAAATGTCCATATTTTTTTCCACAATCTTTCCATTGTTTGATTGATGGTCTCTTCAGACCAAAAGATTCATGCATAAATACCATCGGTGAAAGGAATGTAAGGTTTGATCCATAGAAATACTTTCAATTTACCTTTTGCCAATAATTGCAAAGTACTGGAAAAATTTCATTATGCTTAATTTAAGTTTGTTCTTACAGACATTTCTGAATCACTTCAAGCCCTGCATCCCAACCATGCATCTTGAATGTGACGCTGGTTCTGCAGCGGTACAAAATATTCAGCTACTATTGTTGGCTACCATAAGGCTTCACTGTTGGCTCAAATGTAAATACCAAGAGCTCTATGGAAGTCATTCAAAATTGTTGTAAGATGAGTGAACTTTGGTCTATCATCTGGAGACTGTGCCCAGCAACATGCCATTATGGAAAACCTGGAATATGAAATAAAGGGAAAACATTAGCATACTGTATTCTGCAATCCATAGAAGCAAACTTTTGAAATGCTCTGAAATGATCATATATTTCTTACAAAATCAGGTGTATTTTGCATTGAAGCTTCATTCATCAACTACTGAAACACTCTGGGAGTCGTAGTTTGGTAACAGAGAGGACATTTTAACAAGAGGGAAATACAGTACAATATTGCAAAACATTTAGTTAATTTAGGCTAATTTGAGGAATCCACCTTGAAAGATTATGAGCCTGAGTATTCCTTTGAACTCAGAAAATTAGAATTAGAAATGCAGTCAAATTTGGAGCTTAAGAAACTAGAATTACAAATGGAAGAAAGACAGGAAAAATTAGAAAAGGAAGAAAGACAAAAAGAGAAAGAATTAAAAATGAAAGAAATAATTAGAAATGGAAGAAAGACAGAGACAGAAAGATAGGCAGGAAAGATTAGAAATGGAAGAAAGACAGAGAGAAAAAGAATCAAAATTAGAAGAGCATCGATTACAGGTAGAAATGAAACGTTTAGAGCTTTGGCAGTCAGGAAAATTCTTCCCTTCAGACAATTTTGACATCACTAAGCATTTCAGGTTAGTTCCCTCTTTCCAAGGAAAGAATGTCGACAAATATTTTCTCCATTTTAAGAAAAATGCTCAGAGTCTGAATTGGCCTAGGAAATCCTGGTCTATGCTTTTGCAAAGTGCTTTGGTGGGTAAAGCCAGAGAAATTTATTTCAAGTTGTCAGTAGAGCAGGCTTCAGATTATGATTCTGTGAATAATTAATTCTCAAAGGCTATGAGTTGGTGCCTGAAGCTTACCGTCATAAATTTAGGGATTGTGAGAAAGCAAAGGATCAAACTTATATTGAATTTGAACTCCTCCTTTCCATCCAAGAACTTTTCAAAGGAGAGTAGAAAATAAAATGACAACAGTTTGCAAAGTTCAAAAAATACCGCAATTATACGGTGTCGCTCAAATTTGATCAGAATTCTAAAAGTGCAAGGGTTGAAAGACTGACATTCAAAAAAAGTTATTAAAATCATTATTAGCAAAATTAAAATGCCGCTTATTCAAAATGCATGAACTTGATCGCCAAACAAAATAGTCAATTTGTTATATTGCAATTAAAGAACATAATGTGAAAATTTAAGAAAATTTGACCCAGCCAGAGTAGAGTTAAATTTTTTAGAAATTATGAAACTGAGAGGAAAAAAAAGCTGGGAAATTGGGTGATTTGCATATATTTGCATAAATTAACACTTCTTTATCATGCAACTTAAGACAGCTTGACAGGCTAAAAGGTGAACTTAACCAATGTTTTAATCTTGGTTAACAAATAAATTAAAATTGAATAAATATTTGCAAAAAAGTAATTTTTGAGAAAAATACGCTGTGTTGGGTGCAGCGCCCCCTCAACACACATTGACCAACATCACTTTCATTGAAAGGCCCAGCTGTGCTTATTAGACCTTGCATACCAACTGAATGGAGATGACAGTGGAAGGGTTCCATCAAATTTCTAAGCGTAGCCGTGCATAAATATGTTCTGCAGCTGATTGGTTGCTTAAAGTACATGATCTTCAATAGAGGTTATAGTAAGATATATCTGTACATCAGACAGAAGAGTTAGGTAGGAAACTGAACTGATAACTACAGCTGCTTTCAATCAAATTGGGTAAAGAACTTACAGATGATATTAAAACCTAATAAAACCTTACTCACAATTCATCAGGACAGTTTGCAGGCTGTGCCATTCTGTAGCCATTCTTCAAGTACGATGCCATTTCAAAAGGGTCAACATCTGCATATGGAGTCTGGCCCAGTGTCATTAATTCCCAAAGAGTAACACCATATGCCCACTGAAAGTAAAATGTGTAACAAGTATAATCAAGTATATAGCACATAGATTAGTATAATTCTGTTCTATCAACAAATGCCAATGACATTGGACTCCTATTTTTTTATCTCAATCTATTGATGATATCTACACCAAACAAATTCAGTCTCGTATTGATCAGTATTTTCAACAGAACCTGGGTTATATAAAACAGGAAACTTTGAATATTGTATGACGGCAAACTACATATATTGGTAGTATGGTAATAATTATTTGCAAAAACAGACGTGAAAATGTCCTTGGCAACATTGCACATTGAATTTGAAGCCCTAAGTTAGTGATTTCTTACAAGAAATTTTTCAACCGAAATCCATAGAAACATTCTCTGTAATATGCAATGTTGCTATTTTTGTTTTATTAAAGCAAAAGTGAATAGTCCCTGTTTGTAAATTTTACAGGTACAACTAAAGAACAGTCCTTGAGACTAAATTGTAGTATTAATAATGATAATACTTTTCTAAGCAATGACGATGGGTAATTAGGCTACAAATACATAGACAGTGTATTCATTTTAGCAAGACATGGGGCAACTTGATTGGTATCCACTGTCCAAAAAATCATAAATCACTGATCTCAAAATTTTACAATCACTCATTAGAGGCCCAAGCATACTGGGCATGGGTCCCTATTTATTTTGTTCGAATTCTAATTCTCCTTCTTCTTCTTTGATTCTTCTTTCATACATTTTTTGTTGCTCTTAATCAGATACTGCTGCATATACCGTAGCATGTTGATACTTCATACCTAGTTCAAGGGTAGGGAGTTCTTAGTGTATGCTACACTAAGACTTCAATTGATCAAACAACCTTGGTGGCAATACTGTATTTTGAGAAAATCACCAAAATGGCATATTCTCTAAAATAGTATCAATGACGCTGTGCTCCCATTTTACAGTAATACTAAGTACGGTACACACATGAAATTGCATTCCTACAAAATAATTACTAAAAAATTCTAGTGCACGTGCAAATCAATCTTATACTTCTGCAATATGAAATGTTCCACCTCATAATGACTTTGCACCTACTTTGAAAGTGATGGGATAAGCAGTTTCAAAGAAGGGCATTTGACCAAAAATGACAAAAATTGGCCAATAATACAACTATACAAATTTCACTATGATTTCTATGGATCCCAGGCTATTTTGGTCATCCTTAGTAACCTGTAAACAAAATTTTAAAGCAATAGAACCATTGGTATCAGATAAATTTTCGATAAAACTGGTAAAAAATAGAGAAAAAAATCATTAACATAGAAAACAGACGATATTGGCATCAAATCAATACAGCCTAAACATGTGTGGCATTAGGTACTTAACAAGCGACCTAACGGTCGATATAGCTCCGCTGTGTTTATGTAGAGAATAACTATTTTTGACACATGTTGATGAAGAAGGTGGAAATCTTTTCAGTGGCCAGAAAAAAAGAGTGGCTAAAATAACTGCAAAAATACACGATTGAAGATTTGAATATATCACATTGGATCATCCCTAAGAACCTGTCAACCAAAGCTATCTACCGGTAACGTGTAGTTTTTTGAGAATGAAATTTTCTGACCAAAAATGGCAAAAAATGCCCGAAGAAATAAAAATTGAAGATTTCACCATAATTTCAATAAATCCTTTATTAAAATAATCCCTTGGAACCTGTATAACAATTATCAAAGCTATCAGACTTGCAGTTTTTGAGAAACAAATTTTTTGACCAAAAATGGCAAAAAATTGCACTAAAAATACAAAATTGCAGATTTCATCATAATTTCAATATATCACATTAACTTCATCTGTTTGAACCTGCATATCAAATTTCAAAGCTATCAGACTGGTAGTTTTGGAGAAATACATTTTTTGACCAAAAATTGCCTTAAAAATACAAATATGCAAATTTAAACCACGATTTGAACAAATCTGACTGAAGTCACCCTAAGTAAACTGCATATCAAATTTAAGAGCAATCGAAGAAGCGGTTTTAGAGAAGAAGATTTTTTTTACCAAAAACAGCAAGAAATGCCCCAAAGATACAAATCTGCAAATTTCACCACAATTTTTTTTGAACATGTGAGGTCATCCCAAGTGAACTGCATATGAAATTTCAAAGCAATTGGACTTGCGGTTTCTTCGGAGAAGGCAATTGTTGACGGATGACGGACAGATGGACGATGGGCGCCGACGGA